>NC_057804.1:11054393-11071414 GCF_018294505.1 Triticum aestivum
GCGCCCCTCCCCCCCAAGTCCGAATTGGACAAGGAGGGGGGGTGGCGCCCCCTTTCCTTTCCCCCTCTCTCCTTCCCTCTCCTCTCCTACTCCAACAAGAAAGGGGGGGAGTCCTACTCCCGGTGGGAGGAGGACTCCTCCTGGCGCGCCCCTCCTGGCCGGCCGACCCCCTCCCCCTGGCTCCTTTATATACGGGGGCAGGGGGACACCTCTAGACACAACAATTGATCCTTGGATCTCTTAGCCGTGTGCGGTGCCCCCCTCCACCATAGTCCTCCTCGATAATATTGTAGCGGTGCTTAGGCGAAGCCCTGCGATGGTAGAACATCAAGATCTTCACCACGCCGTCATGCTGACGGAACTCTCCCTCGACACTCGGCTAGATCGGAGTTCGAGGGACGTCATCGAGCTGAATGTGTGCTAGAACTCGAAGGTGCCGTAGTTTCGGTGCTTGATCGGTCGGGTCGTGAAGACGTACGACTACATCAACCGTGTTGTTCTAACGCTTCCACTTTCGGTCTACGAGGGTACATGGACACACTCTCCCCGCTCGTTGCTATGCATCACCATGATCTTGCGTGTGCGTAGGAATTTTTTTGAAATTACTACGTTCCCCAACAGTGGCATCCGAGCCTAGGTTTTATGCGTAGATGTTATATGCACGAGTATAACACAAGTGAGTTATGGGCGATACAAGTCATACTGCTTACCAGCATGTCATACTTTGGTTCGGCGGTATTGTTGGATGAAGCGGCCCGGACTGACATTACGCGTACGCTTACACGAGACTGGTTCTACCGACATGCTTTGCACACAGGTGGCTGGCGGGTGTCAGTTTCTCCAACTTTAGTTGAACCGAGTGTGGCTACGCCCGGTCCTTGCGAAGGTTAAAACAGCACTAACTTGACAAACTATCGTTGTGGTTTTGATGTGTAGGTAAGAACGGTTCTTGCTCAGCCCATAGCAGCCACGTAAAATTTGCAACAACAAAGTAGAGGACGTCTAACTTGTTTTTGCAGGGCATGTTGTGATGTGATATGGTCAAGACGTGATGCTATATTTTATTGTATGAGATGATCATGTTTTGTAACCGAAGTTATCGGCAACTGGCAGGAGCCATATGGTTGTCGCTTTATTGTATGAAATGCAAACGCCCTGTAATTGCTTTACTTTATCACTAAGCGGTAGCGATAGTCGTAGAAGCAATAGATGGCGTAACGACAACGATGCTACGATGGAGATCAAGGTGTCGCGTCGGTGACGATGGTGATCACGACGGTGCTTTGGAGATGGAGATCACAAGCACAAGATGATGATGGCCATATCATATCACTTATATTGATTGCATGTGATGTTTATCCTTTATGCATCTTATCTTGCTTTGATTGACGGTAGCATTTTAAGATGATCTCTCACTAATTATCAAGAAGTGTTTTCCCTGAGTATGCACCATTGCGAAAGTTCTTTGTGCTGAGACACCACGTGATGATCGGGTGTGATAGGCTCTACGTTCAAATACAACGGGTGCAAAACAGTTGCACACGCGGAATACTCAGTTTAAACTTGACGAGCCTAGCATATACAGATATGACCTCGGAACACGGAGACCGAAAGGTCGAACGTGAATCATATAGTAGATATGATCAACATAGTGATGTTCACCATTGAAAACTACTCCATCTCACGTGATGATCAGACATGGTTTAGTTGATTTGGATCATGTGATCACTTAGATGACTAGAGAGATGTCTGTCTAAGTGGGAGTTCTTTAGTAATATGATTAATTGAACTTAAATTTATCATGAACTTAGTACCTGATAGTATTTTGCATGTCTATGTTTGTTGTAGATAGATGGCTCGTGTTGTTGTTCCGTTGAATTTTAATGCGTTCCTTAAGAAAGCAAAGTTGAAAGATGATGGTAGCAATTACACGGACTGGGTCCGTAACTTGAGGATTATCCTCATTGCTGCACAGAAGAATTACGTCATGGAAGCACCGCTGGGTGCCAGGCCTGCTACAGATGCAACTGACGACGTTAAGAACGTCTGGCAGAGCAAAGCTGATGACTACTCGATAGTTCAGTGTGCCATGCTTTACGGCTTAGAACCGGGACTTCAACAACATTTTGAACGTCATGGAGCATATGAGATGTTCCAGGAGTTGAAGTTAATATTTCAAGCAAATGTCCGGATTGAGAGATATGAAGTCTCCAATAAGTTCTATAGCTGCAAGATGGAAGAGAATAGTTATGTCAGTGAACACATACTCAAAATGTCTGGGTATAATAATCACTTGATTCAGCTGGGAGTTAATCTTCCTGATGATAGTGTCATTGACAGAATTCTTCAATCACTGCCACCAAGCTACAAGAGCTTCGTGATGAACTATAATATGCAAGGGATGGACAAGACTATTCCCGAGCTCTTCGCAATGCTGAAAGGCTGCGGAGGTAGAAATCAAGAAGGAGCATCAAGTGTTGATGGTCAATAAGACCACTAGTTTGAAGAAAAAGGGTAAAGGGAAGAAGAAGGGGAACTTCAAGAAGAACAGCAAACAAGTTGCTGCTCAAGAGAAGAAACCCAAGTCTGGACCTAAACCTGAGACTGAGTGCTTCTACTGCAAACGGACTGGTCACTGGAAGCGGAACTGCCCCAAGTATTTGGCGGACAAGAAGGATGGCAAGGTGAAAAAAGGTATATGTGATATACATGTTATTGATGTGTACCTTACTAATGCTCGCAGTAGCACCTGGGTATTTGTTACTGGTTCTGTTGCTAATATTTCCAACTCGAAACAGGGACTACGGATTAAGCAAAGATTGGCTAAGGACGAGGTGACGATGCGCGTGGGAAATGGTTCCAAAGTCGATGTGATCGCGGTCGGCATGCTACCTCTACATCTACCTTCGGATTAGTTTTAGACCTGAATAATTGTTATTTGGTGACAGCGTTGAGCATGAACATTATATCTGGATCTTGTTTGATGCGAGACGGTTATTCATTTAAATCAGAGAATAATGGTTGTTCTATTTATATTAGTAATATCTTTTATGGTCATGCACCCTTGAAGAGTGGTCTATTTTTATTAAATCTCGATAGTAGTGATACACATATTCATAATGTTGAAGCCAAAAGATGCAGAGTTGATAATGATAGTGCAACTTATTTGTGGCACTGCCGTTTGGGTCATATTGGTGTAAAGCGCATGAAGAAACTCCATACTGATGGACTTCTGGAATCACTTGATTATGAATCACTTGGTACTTGCGAACCATGCCTCATGGGCAAGATGACTAAAACGCCATTCTCCGGAACTATGGAGCGAGCAACTGATTTATTGGAAATCATACATACCGATGTGTGTGGTCCAATGAATATTGAGGCTCGCGGCGGGTATCGTTATTTTCTCACCTTCACAGATGATTTGAGCAGATATGGGTATATCTACTTGATGAAACACAAGTCTGAAACATTTGAAAAGTTCAAAGAATTTCAGAGTGAAGTGGAAAATCATCGTAACAAGAAAATAAAGTTTCTACGATCTGATCGTGGAGGAGAATATTTGAGTTACGAGTTTGGTTTACATTTGAAGCAATGCGGAATAGTTTCGCAACTCACGCCACCCGGAACACCACAACGAAATGGTGTGTCCGAACGTCGTAATCGTACTTTACTAGATATGGTGCGATCTATGATGTCTCTTACTGATTTACCGCTATCATTTTGGGGTTATGCTTTAGAGACAGTCGCATTCACGTTAAATAGGGCACCAACAAAATCTGTTGAGACGACGCCTTATGAACTGTGGTTTGGCAAGAAACCAAAGTTGTCGTTTCTTAAAGTTTGGGGTTGCGATGCTTATGTGAAGAAACTTCAACCAGATAAGCTCGAACCCAAATCGGAGGAATGTGTCTTCATAGGATACCCAAAAGAGACTATTGGGTACACTTTCTATCACAGATCTGAGGGCAAGATTTTTGTTGCTAAATTCGGATCCTTTCTAGAGAAGGAGTTTCTCTTGAAAGAAGTGAGTGGGAGGAAAGTAGAACTTGATGAGGTAACTGTACCTGCTCCCTTATTGGAAAGTAGTTCATCACAAGAAACCGTTCGTGTGACAACTACACTAATCAGTGAGGAAGCTAATGATATTGATCATGAAACTTCAGATCAAGTTACTACCGAACCTCGTAGGTCAACCAGAGTAAGATCCGCACCAGAGTGGTACGGTAATCCTATTCTAGAAGTCATGTTACTTGACCATGACGAACCTACGAACTATGAGGAAGCGATGATGAGCCCAGATTCCGCAAAATGGCTTGAGGCCATGAAATCTGAGATGGGGTCCATGTATGAGAACAAAGTATGGACTTTGGTTGACTTGCCCGATGATCGGCAAGCCATCGAGAATAAATGGATTTTCAAGAAGAAGACTGACGCTGATGGTAATGTAACTGTCTACAAAGCTCGACTTGTTGCAAAAGGTTTTCGACAAGTTCAAGGGGTTGACTACGATGAGACTTTCTCACCCGTAGCGATGCTTAAGTCTGTCCGAATCATGTTAGCAATTGCCGCATTTTATGATTATGAAATATGGCAAATGGATGTCAAAACTGCGTTCCTGAATGGATTTCTGGAAGAAGAGTTGTATATGATGCAACCAGAAGGTTTTGTCGATCCAAAAAGTGCTAACAAAGTGTGCAAGCTCCAGCAATCCATTTATGGACTGGTGCAAGCCTCTCGGAGTTGGAATAAACGCTTTGATAGTGTAATCAAAGCATATGGTTTTATACAGACTTTTGGAGAAGCCTGTATTTACAAGAAAGTGAGTGGGAGCTCTGTAGCATTTCTGATATTATATGTAGATGACATATTGTTAATTGGAAATGATATAGAATTTCTGGATAGCATAAAGGGATACTTGAATAAAAGTTTTTCAATGAAAGACCTCGGTGAAGCTGCTTACATATTGGGCATCAAGATCTATACAGATAGATCAAGACGCTTAATTGGACTTTCACAAAGCACATACCTTGATAAAGTTTTGAAAAAGTTCAAAATGGATCAGGCAAAGAAAGGGTTCTTGCCGTGTTACAAGGTGTGAAGTTGAGTCAAACTCAATGCCCGACCACAGCAGAAGATAGAGAGAAAATGAAAGATGTTCCCTATGCCTCAGCCATAGGCTCTATCATGTATGCAATGTTGTGTACCTGACCTGACGTATGCTTAGCAATAAGTTTGGCAGGGAGGTACCAAAGTAATCCAGGAGTGGATCACTGGACAGCGGTCAAGAACATCCTGAAATACCTAAAAAGGACTAAGGATATGTTTCTCGTTTATGGAGGTCACAAAGAGCTAGTCGTAAATGGTTACGTCGATGCAAGCTTTGACACTGATCCAGACGATTCTAAATCGCAAACCGGATACGTGTTTATATTGAATAGTGGAGCTGTCAGTTGGTGCAGTTCTAAACAAAGCGTCGTGGCGGGATCTACATGCGAAGCGGAGTACCTAGCTGCTTCGGAAGCAGCAAATGAAGGAGTCTGGATGAAGGAGTTCATTTCCGATCTAGGTGTCATACATAGTGCATCGGGACCAATGAAGATCTTCTGTGACAATACTGGTGCAATTGCCTTGGCAAAGGAATCCAGATTTCACAAGAGGACCAAGCACATCAAAAGACGCTTCAATTCCATCCGGGACCAAGTCCAGGTGGGAGACATAGAGATTTGCAAGATACATACGGATCTGAATGTTGCAGACCCGTTGACTAAGCCTCTTCCATGAGCAAAACATGATCAACACTAAGACTCCATGGGTGTTAGAATCATTACTGTGTAATCTAGATTATTGACTCTAGAGCAAGTGGGAGACTGAAGAAAATATGCCCTAGAGGCAATAATAAAGTTATTACTTATTTCCTCGTATCATGATAAATGTTTATTATTCATGCTATAATTGTATTAACCGGAAACATAATACATGTGTGAATACATAGACAAACTTAAAGTCACTAGTATGCCTCTACTTGACTAGCTCATTAATCAAAGATGGTTATGTTTCCTAACCATAGACATGAGTTGTCATTTGATTAACGGGATCACATCATTAGGAGAATGATGTGATTGACTTGACCCATTCCGTTAGCTTAGCACTTGATTGTTTAGTATGTTGCTATTGCTTTCTTCATGACGTATACATGTTCCTACAACTATGAGATTATGCAACTCTGTAGGATCGGAAGTATGTCTAGAGGGGGGTGATTAGACTACTTGACCAATTAAAAACTTAACCTTTTCCCAATTTTAGTCTTTGTCAGATTTTAGCTATCTTAGCACAAGTCAAGCAATCTGCACACAATTCAAGCAAGCATGCAAAGAGTATATGAGCAACGGAAAGTAAAGCATGCAACTTGCAAGAATGTAAAGGGAAGGGTTTGGAGATTTCAAACGCAATTTGGAGACACGGTGATTTTTGAGCCGTGGTTCCGATAGGTGGTGCTATCGTACATCCACGTTGATGGAGACTTCAACCCACGAAGGGTAACGGTTGCGCGAGTCCACGGAAGGCTCCACCCAAGAAGGGTCCACGAAGAAGCAACCTTGTCTATCCCACCATGGCCGTCGCCCACGAAGGACTTGCCTCACTAGCGGTAGATCTTCACGAAGTAGGCGATCTCCTTGCCCTTACAAACTCCTTGGTTCAACTCCACAATCTTGTCGGAGGCTCCCAAGTGACACCTAGCCAATCTAGGAGACACCACTCTCCAAGAAGTAACAAATGGTGTGTTGATGATGAACTCCTTGCTCTTGTGCTTCAAATGATAGTCTCCCCAACACTCAACTCTCTCTCACATGATTTGGATCTGGTGGAAAGAAGATTTGAGTGGAAAGCAACTTGGGGAAGGCTAGAGATCAAGATTCATATGGTAGGAATGGAATATCTTGGCCTCAACACATGAGTAGGTGGTTCTCTCTTAGAAATGGTAAGTTGGAAGTGTAGGTTTGTTCTGATGGCTCTCTCCACGAATGAAGAGGAGGTGGAGGGGTATATATAGCCTCCACACAAAATCTAACCGTTACACACAATTTACCAATCTCGGTGGGACCGAATCAACAAACTCGGTCAGACCGATTTAGTAAACCTAGTGACCGTTAGGGTTTTCGGTGGGACCGACATGCAACTCGGTAGGACCGATATGGTTTGGGTTAGGGCATAACGTAAACTCGGTGAGACCGATTACACAAACTCGGTGAGATCAATTTTGGTAATAAGCTAACCAGAGAGTTGGTTAGGTAAACTCGGTGGGACCGATTCACTCTTTTCGGTTGGACCGAAATGTTACGAAAAGGAAACAGAGAGTTTACATTGCAATCTCGGTGGGACTGATCGCTCACTTCGGTTAGACCGAAACGTTACGAAGGGAAACAGAGAGATTACAATCCCATCTCGGTGAGACCAAGATCCCTATCGGTGAGACCGATTTGCCTAGGGTTTGTGGTAGTGGCTATGACATCTGAACTCGGTGGCGCCGGATAGAAAGAATCGGTGGGGCCAAGTTTGACTTTAGGTTTAGGTCATATGTGGATATGAGAAAGTAGTTGAGGGTTTTTGGAGCATATCACTAAGCACTGTGGAGCAAGAAACTCATTAAGCAACACCTCATCCCTCCTTGATAGTATTGGCTTTTCCTATAGACTCAATGTGATCTTGGATCACTAAAATATAAAATGTAGATTCTTGAGCTTTGAGCTTGAGCCAATCCTTTTATCCTTAGAATTTTGAGGGATCCACTTTCCTCATCTATGCCATGCCATTCATTGAGCTTTTCCTGAAATGTTTGTCTTGGAAAGATGTTAGCTCAATGAGCTATATGTTGTTAGGAATTACCAAATCCACCTAGGGATAGTTGCACTTTCAATATCCCCCTTTTTGGTAATTGATGACAACATATAGATCAAAGCTTCGACAAATGATAATAAGATTGAAAAACATTGTCGCTTTGAGAAGTATGTGATAAGCAAGAGCTCCCCCTAAATTTGTGCATAGTTTAAGATTTGCTTTGGACTTCAAATGCACAAGGACTTAGGCTCATGGGTAACTCTTCCATGTCACATACATCTTGGTGGAGCGCTCAAAATATTAAAGATTGAATACATGCACTCTTCACCAAGCAAAGTGAATGACCATATAAAGATAAATGGAATAATGTCATCCAACAAGCATTAAGGTAGCATATGATCAAACACATGATCATCATTGTGTCACACAGACAAAGTAGTATCTCAAGCAAGAAAAAGCAAATAAAATTCAACCACAAAGACAAGAGAGAACAAAAGCAAACTCTCTCTCTCTCTCGAAGCCTATGATCTATACATTTTTCTCCCCCTTTGGCAACAAGTTACCAAAAAGTTCCTAGAAAATGCATAGTACTATTTCGTCTCTCAGGCTTGGTCTTGATGTGGTGGTGTAGATATGACTCCAAGGACGAAGGCTTCAGTTGATGTGGATGGAGCTGGAGGAGTTGGTCTGGAGCTGGTTGCACTGGAGCTGTAGCTGGTGCAGATGAAGTGGCTCTGGTGTCTGACACTGGCACTGCAACTGATCTCTGAGCTCGAGGCACTCTGGCAAATGCATTAGTGGTTGTTTTGCCCTTCCTCTCCTGCATATCATCCTGAAGCTGCTCCATAACAGACTGGATTTCAGTTACTTTCACATCTAAGTCATAGAACTTTTGTTCCATGATTCTTTCCAGGCTCTCCTGGTTTTGAGTTAAGGTGGCCAACCCTTTCTCAATCCTCATAGTTGATGCTATTAAGTAACCAAGCTGGTCCTTCTTGCTCTTCAAAAAGTACTCAGATGCCTCATCAATTGTTGGCATCTTGGCAGCCTTCTCCTTATGTGCCTTCTCCTTCTTCTCTTGTGCTTGCACTGAAGATGGTTCATTCTCATTCATGACTACTTGGTTGTCCTCAAAGTCTGGGTAGATAGCAAAGTGTTCCTTGTCCAACAAGTATTTGCCTGTGCCCATCTTGGAGTTGATCAGCTCCTGGATTTGTGGGGCATACCCACAGCTTCTCTTCTGGTCTGATGCTGTCCTCTTGATAGTCTCAACTATGAGGCTCATGACCTTGAACTTCTGAGGCACATCAAATATGTGTAGAAAGTTTATTGCATGGCCTCTGATCATGTTGTGGTCACCTGATTTGGGAAAGAGTGTGTGCCTAAGGATCCAGTTGATCGTTGGCAGTCCTGACAGAAGGAAATGGACAGACCCAAACTTGAAAGTCTCAAGAGCTTTATCTGGTATCTCCTTGTACATGTGTGACATTGAGTTGTGATCCATTTTCTTCTTGGAATAGACATCCAATTCATCAGCTTCCTCCTCGGGTGCATTGATCAGGCTTGCCCATTCTTCAATTGTGGATTGGTACCTTGTACCTTCAGACATCCAGACTATTCTGCCATCAGGATAAAAGTGAGATGTGGAGTAGAATTGCATTACAAGCTCATCATTCCAGTTTGTGAACTTCTGTCCAACAAATTCATCAACTCCACAAGCCTTGAAGCTATCAAGCACATCTGGGTAGTGTTACTCATTTTCCTTCATGTATTTCCAGTCCACCCACCTCATGTCACAAACTATGGGTTTCTTGTCCAGCAGCACAGTCTCATAGAAATCCTGCTGTTCCTTAGTGTGGAACCTGTAGTCAACAGCAGTCCTTCTCCTAATTGCATAAGGATCAGACAATCTCCACTGTCTGAGCCCTGCATCCTTCCTCAGCTTCATGTTCTCAGCCACTTGATGAGCATCATTGTGGTCTGGAATCTTAGGTTTCAGCTTCCTCAGAACTTGTCCTTCCTCTTCTTCTTCTTCTTCAGCAACTTCAGGCACTGGGGCCTTGTTCTTCTCAGCAGCTGGTATACTCCTGGTATTCCTTTTAGGTGCAGTCTTGGGCTTGGAGGCAGCTTTGGGTGATTCTTTGGGCTTTGATGATGCAGCCCCTGGCCTTATAGCATCACCCATAAGCTTTTGTGCCTTGGGTGCTAGAGCAGCAGCCTCTTCTTCCACTTCCTCTTCCATCATGGAAGGATGTCCAACAACTCTGGCCATGGTCTTCTTGACCCTTTCCTTCCTCTTCTTCCCTTCTGCAGCAGGCTCTTTGGGATCAGATTTCTCAGGTTCTTGAGTTGAAGCTCTGACTTTCAACATAGGTGTCCTCTTGGCAGGAACCTTCCTGTTTAGTCCTGGCTTGGTGGCTGCAGCTGAGCCATACTCCTTCTTGAGCACTATCTTCTTGGAAGTGGCCTCATCCTCTTCTGCCACGTAGTCTTCATCCTCAGAGTCTGAGGTTCTCTTCCTTCTGGCCCTTGTGGCAGCTTTGGGCAAATTGCTTGGGGTGCTCCTGCTGCCCTCATCTGAGGAACTAGAGGGACTAGTGCCCTCACTCATGTGAACCTACTCCTCTTCCCTGTTCTGGCTGTCACTTTGGTCTGACATGCTGCAAACACTGACAGCAGACCCTGTGAATAGATATAGATGAGATAGATGGGATGAGCATCACAAAGTGCAGAGATTTTTGCAAAAGAATGAGTTAAAAACTTAGTTTTAGTTTTCCATAGAAAGCATTTCGGATCTACCGATTTGTAAACTCGGTGATACCGAAGCAGCTTTAGGAGCCTAAACTAGTGAACTCGGACAGACCGAGTCACAGTTCGGTGGCACCGAGAATGCTAGGGTTTCACAGAATTCTAAACTCGGTCACACTGATTTGCAATTCTCGGTCAGACCGAGAATCACTTGTGCAATGGCCTTAGCCGAATCGATGAAACCGAGTTTTTCAACTCGGTGGGTCCGAGATGGTTTCGGCGGAAACCTAACCCTAAATTTTCAATTCACATCTAATCTAAGGATTGTTTTGACTAGATAGATTCGTTTCAATCGTGGCAAGAATCATGATGAACACAATGTGCTAGGAATCGGACAGGGATAGCACTGTGATCGAGTCCATACCCTAGTTTGGCGATGAAATCGCTATGGCGGCAACGGCGGGGTAGAATTCCATTGACGGCGGCGGAGACCAGCGACTAGAGGCGGCTGGCGACGAAGTCGACGATCCGGAGACCCTAGAGGCAGAGCGAGCTATGCGCGGGTGAAGAGGTTTGGAGAAAGTTTCCAAATTTTTGCCCGTGAGTATATATAGCCAGACCCTGTCGGTGTGACCGAGTGGAACAACTCGGTGGCACCGAGATGCATAACTGTTGACAGTTATAGCAACTCGGTGGGACCGAAAAGTTCAAATCGGTGGCACCGAGATTGAAAACCTAGATCGACTTAGTGATCTCGGTATGACCGAAATGGAAGAATCGGTCAGACCGAAACGCACAAAGAAGTTTTGGAAGTTTAAGTCTATGACGAATCGGGGACTCCGAGTGCTCCTCACACAGAGTGGTTCGAATCTGACTTGATCAAATTTTGTGATGTAGCATGAACAGAGTTTGAGATAAGAAAAGCATAGATAGCTAGAGAAGGTTCTTAGGCATTCTTGTTCATCCACTTGGCAAAAGAAAAAGAAGCCAATCAATCAAAGCAACAAGTGGATGTCCTTGAATGAGTTAAATATGCAACCAACATGCTCACACAATAAAATGGCAAATGAAATATGTGGCAAAGCATGCACAACCAATTCTAGCATCTATCAAGAAATTGGCGATGACTAGGTCATCTATATATGAGTATATTGACTTAGGAGCCAAATGGGAACATTTGATCATAGATCATACTCATCGTTTAAGCTCAAGTGGGGTTACCACTTTTACATAATGCATTGATGTGTTCACATCATTAGAGTTGCTTTGACTCATTTCTTAGAGTTAAGCTCCCCCTAGATGTGAGATTCCCCCTAAGAGGGATGAACTAACCTTGGGTTTTGTCGATGATGACTTCATGTAGGTGTTGAAGATGTGGATGCTCAATGTTGATGAGGATCATTTGGAGCAGTCCTTTGGAGTGAGTTGCACTTTCAATACCTACACGGGTTAGTCCCACAAGGAACAAACAAGTATATCCATAGACATAGAGTGATGCACACACAACATGATGTCCATGAAAGCATTAGGTTACCTTGTCCCTTGCCTTACCAACATGAGGGTTTGTGACTCCTTGAACTAGTGCAAGATGTGGAAGTTGATTGCGCTTGTTGTTGCCAAAAAGATATGAGTGAAGTATGTTGGCGGAGTCACCCTCAAGAACTCTCTAGTTCTTCTTCTTCGGGATCCACATCATCTTGATGGGAATCCTTGGAGTTGTAGTCATACTTGATGAAGTAGAACTTGACGTAGTCTTGGGAACCCACTTGACCAAGGCCTTAGGAGCTTCTTCAAATGCATCAATCTCCTCTTGAAGCTTGTCCTTGCCTTTTTGCTTGTGGTCTTGTGGTGGAAGATCATCTTGAGCTTGTGTCCCCTTGAAGGAAGTAGGATCATACTTCTCTTGTTGAGGAACAAACTTCGTCTTGGGGTATTGATCTTCTTCCCACTCAACTCCATTGGCATTGAACTTTCATTCAAAACCAACACCTTGATTCTTCCGGTGCCTTCCTTGCTTGCGTACAATTTCCTCGAATTGCTTACTCCTGGCAAGGCTCTTGTAAACACCTTTCTCTATGATTCCCTTCAATAAGCTATTTTCTTGCTCAAGTGTAACTTGTCTAAGAGAATCATTAGTGGAATCAAGAGAACTACTAGAAGCAACAATATTGGATTTAGCATGATTATTGTTACAACTAGAGAAGAATCCTTCTTGTTTTTGTTACTAGACTTGACTTGAGGCATGTAAGTAGATAAGAGTAAACGCTTGGCAATGTAAGAAGAACTTTTCTTCCGAAGATCATCATTGATTGCCTTTAAGAACTCGTGCTCTTGCTCAAGATTGAGCTTTCAAAGCGTAACTTCTCATGAGTCCTCAAAAGTTCTCGATGATCTTCCAAGATAGTTTCATGAGCTAACTTAAGAGTGTTTAGTTCTTTAGTTAGGAGCTCAATTTTCTCTTTATCATTGTCATTCGTTTTATCTTGATTAGCATGATTAATTGACGTTTCATCATAGTATTCATCACTAGAGTTGTCAATAAGTAAATCATCATCACCTAACAAGTCATCTTCATCACTATTGAAATCAACATACTCGGGGTGTGTTACCTTTGAGCCTTTAGCCATGAAGCATCTTCCAATTCCTTCATTTGGTGAATCAAATATGTCGTAGGAGTTGGTTGACACAAGTGCTAGACCGGCAACACCTTCATCTTGAGTATGTTCGAAGTCGGAGTGATAGCTTCTCTCGGAGTGATGTTCAGAGTCGGAACCGGATACCCATTCACCAACATGAGCTTGATGTCTTCGTTTTGTGTAGCTCTTTGATGACTTGTCCTTCCTTTCTGAATCCTTGCTTCTCCGGGATGTTCTTCGTTCATAACGATCATCTCTACTCCTTCTCTCTCTTGGCGGTGATTCTTCTCTTCTACTTCTTCTCTTGGGAGAATCTTCTCTTCTTTTGTAGGGAGCCGTACACTCATTGGAGTAGTGTCCGGGTCTCCCACAATTGTAGCAATTGCGCTCTCGACTGGAAGATCTTTTGTCATTGTAGGACCTTGACTTGGAGCTTCTCTCTTTGCTTCTACTCTTGTAGAATTTGTTGAAGTTCTTCACCATTAAGCTCAATTCTTCATTGAAGGTTTGTTTCTCACTTGATGATGTAGGAGCTTCACATGAGGCTTTGTAAGCACCACTTGACTTGTTGTGAAGTTCCTCCTTATCCTTGAGTGACATCTCATGAGCAACAATTCTTCCAATGACTTCCGTTGGCTTGAGATTCTTGTAATTGGGCATCATTTGGATCAATGTGCACGCGGTATCATATTTTCCATCCAATGCTCTTAGGATCTTCTTGATGATGAATTTGTCGGTCATCTCTTCACTTCCTAAGCCCGCAATCTCATTTGTGATAAGAGCGAGGCTAGAGTACATTTCAGCGACACCTTCACCATCCTTCATTTTGAACTTGTCAAGTTGACTTTGGAGCACATCCAACTTGGATTCTTTGACGGAGTCAGTACCTTCATGCATATCAATCAAGTATCCCAAATTTCCTTTGCATTCTCAAGATGGCTGATTTTGTTGAATTCTTCAGGGCACAATCCGTTGAACAGGATATCACAAGCTTGAGCGTTGTATCGCAGCATCTTCAATTCTTCAGCGCTAGCTTCACGGTTTGGTTCCCTCCCATCAAAGAATTCACCTTGCAAGCCAATACACACAATAGCCCAAACGGCAGGGTTATGTCCGAGAATATGCATTTTCATCTTATGCTTCCAACTAGCAAAATTAGTACCATCAAAGTAAGGACATCTACGGTGATAATTTCCCTCGCTAGACGCCATACTCTCCTAGGTTGTGAAACCAAGGCTATGACCACCAAAAGCTATGGAAATCAAAGCAAATGGAGACCAAGGCTCTGGTACCACTTGTAGGATCGGAAGTATGTCTAGAGGGGGGTGATTAGACTACTTGACCAATTAAAAACTTATCCTTTTCCCAATTTTAGTCTTTGTCAGATTTTAGCTATCTTAGCACAAGTCAAGCAATCTTCACACAATTCAAGCAAGCATGCAAAGAGTATATGAGCAGCGGAAAGTAAAGCATGCAACTTACCAGAATGTAAAGGGAAGGGTTTGGAGATTTCAAACGCAATTTGGAGACATGGTAATTTTTGAGCCGTGGTTCCGATAGGTGGTGCTATCGTACATCCACGTTGATGGAGACTTCAACCCACGAAGGGTAACGGTTGCGTGAGTCCACGGAGGGCTCCACCCAAGAAGGGTCCATGAAGAAGCAACCTTGTCTATCCCACCATGGCCGTCGCCCACGAAGGACTTGCCTCACTAGCGGTAGATCTTCACGAAGTAGGCGATCTCCTTGCCCTTACAAACTCCTTGGTTCAACTCCACAATCTTGTCGGAGGCTCCCAAGTGACACCTAGCCAATCTAGGAGACACCACTCTCCAAGAAGTAGCAAATGGTGTGTTGATGATGAACTCCTTGCTCTTGTACTTCAAATGATAGTCTCCCCAACACTCAACTCTCTCTCACAGGATTTGGATCTGGTGGAAAGAAGATTTGAGTGGAAAGCAACTTGGGGAAGGCTAGAGATCAAGATTCATATGGTAGGAATGGAATATCTTGGCCTCAACACATGAGTAGGTGGTTCTCTCTCAGAAATGGTAAGTTGGAAGTGTAGGTTTGTTCTGATGGCTCTCTCCATGAATGAAGAGGAGGTGGAGGGGTATATATAGCCTCCACACAAAATCTAACCGTTACACACAATTTACCAATCTCAGTGGGACCGAATCAACAAACTCGGTCAGACCGATTTAGTAAACCTAGTGACCGTTAGGGTTTTCGGTGGGACCGACATGCAACTCGGTAGGACCGATATGGTTAGGGTTAGGGCATAATGTAATCTCGGTGAGACCGATTACACAAACTCGGGGAGACCTATTTTGGTAATAAGCTAACCAGAGAGTTGGTCAGGTAAACTCGGTGGGACCGGTTCGCTCTTTTCGGTTGGACCGAAATGTTACGTAAAGGAAACACAGAGTTTAGGTTGCAATCTCGGTGGGACCGATCGCTCACCTCGGTTAGACCGAAACGTTACGAAGGGAAACAGAGAGATTACAATCCCATCTCGGTGAGACCGAGATCCCTATCGGTGAGACAGATTTGCCTAGGGTTTGTGGCAGTGGCTATGACATCTGAACTCGGTGGCGCCAGATAGAAAGAATCGGTGGGGCCGAGTTTGACTTTAGGTTTAGGTCATATGTGGATATGAGAAAGTAGTTGAGGGTTTTTGGAGCATATCACTAAGCACTGTGGAGCAAGAAACTCATTAAGCAACACCTCATCTCTCCTTGATAGTATTGGCTTTTCCTATAGACTCAATGTGATCTTGGATCACTAAAATATAAAATGTAGAGTCTTGAGCTTTTTGAGCTTGAGCCAATCCTTTTATCCTCAGAATTTTGAGGGATCCACTTTCCTCATCTATGCCATGCCATTCATTGAGCTTTTCCTGAAATGTTTGTCTTGGAAAGATGTTAGCTCAATGAGCTATATGTTGTTAGGAATTACCAAAACCACCTAGGGATAGTTGCACTTTCAAACTCCCGTTTACCGGAGGAACACCTTGTGTGCTACAAAACCTCACAACGTAACTGGGTGATTATAAAGGAGCTCTACAGGTGTCTCCGAAGGTACATGTTGGGTTGGCGTATTTCGAGATTAGGATTTGTCACTCCAATTGTCGGAGAGGTATCTCTGGGCCCTCTCAGTAATGCACATCAGTATAAGCCTTGCAAGCAATGTAGCTAATGAGTTAGTTATAGAATGATGCATTACAAACGAGTAAAGAGACTTGCCGGTAACGAGATTTAACTAGGTATTGAGATACCGACGATCAAATCTCGGGCAAGTAACATACCGATGACAAAGGGAACAACGTATGTTGTTATGCGGTTTAACCGATAAAGATCTTCGTAGAATATGTAGGAGCCAATATGAGCATCCAGGTTCCGCTATTGGTTGACCGGAAACGGTTCTCGGTCATGTCTACATAGTTCTCGAACCCGTAGGGTCCGCATGCTTAAGGTTTCGTTGACAGTTATATTATGAGTTTATGAGTTTTGATGTACCGAAGTTTGTTCGGAGTCCCGAATGCGATTACGGACATGACGAGGAGTCTGGAAATGGTTGAGACATGAAGATTGATATATTGGACGACTATATTCGGACACCGGAAAGGTTTCGCAGGTTATCGGATATATACCGGAGTACCGGGGGGTTATCGGAACCCCCCCGGAGGTTAATGGGCCTCATGGGCCCAAGTGGTGGAAGAGGAGAGGCGTCCAAGGGGCAGCCGCGCGCCCCTCCCCTCCAAGTCCGAATTGGACAAGGAGGGGGGGCGGCGCCCCC
>NC_057804.1:11071528-11072405 GCF_018294505.1 Triticum aestivum
TCTCCTCTCCTACTCCAACAAGGAAGGGGGGAGTCCTACTCCCGGTGGGAGGAGGACTCCTCCTGGCGCGCCCCTCCTGGCCGGCCGACCCCCTCCCCCTTGCTCCTTTATATACGGGGGCAGGGGGGCACCTCTAGACACAACAATTGATCCTTGGATCTCTTAGCCGTGTGCGGTGCCCCCCTCCACCATAGTCCTCCTCGATAATATTGTAGCGGTGCTTAGGCGAAGCCCTGCGACGGTAGAACATCAAGATCGTCACCACGTCATCGTGCTGACGGAACTCTCCCTCGACACTCGGCTGGATCGAAGTTCGAGGGACGTCATTGAGCTGAACGTGTGCTAGAACTCGGAGGTGTCGTAGTTTCTGTAACGCCCGCATAATTAGGCTACAGTAAAACTCTCCTGATGATGCCATGTCATCTATGTTACTGTTGCTAATTAAGTGGTTGTTCAAAAACATTGCAAATTCAAAAATGAATTAGCTACAAACACCCAAAGTTTTCAGAAGTCAAAACAAAAATGTTCGGGGGTTGCCAAATATTGCATCGGTAATTATGGTGAAGTAAACACATTTTTAGAAAATGCCTAAATACATTAAAATGACATAAAACAGAAAAGAGAATAAAGAAAAACAAAAAAAGAAAGCTCAAAAAAAGAAGGGGGGGAAAAGACCCCCGGGGCCGACCGACACAGCTACCGACCGACCAACCTGGCCCAACCAACCGGCCGGCCCACTCCCTCTCAATAACCCCCCTGAAACCCTAGCCATCCACCCCCGTCGCCCCACTCCCCCCCTCCCCCTGCCCACTCTCTCCATGCCTCTCCCCTCCTTCCCCCGATCCAAACCGGATCGGGGCTTGGGGACTCGACCCTG
>NC_057804.1:11072606-11081216 GCF_018294505.1 Triticum aestivum
GCCGCCGCGGCCACCTCGCCGCCCGAGGACCTCGCCGGACTACCTCACTGGCCTGCTTCCTCCTCCCCACCGGACTGCCTCCCCGTCGCCGTCCGTCCCCGTCTTCCTCCCCGCGCCCCACTGCCACACCCCTACGGCCACAGTGAGCACACACCCCTCCTCTATCCCCGTCCCTCCGGTTCACCTCTCCGAAAAACGCGAAACACCGGGAATACTTTCCCGGATGTTCCCCCCCCCTTCACCGGTATCACCTCATACCGCGTTAGGGCACGCCTAGCATCACTCATTGCTTTGTCATACATCGTTATGCATCTGTTTGCATTGTATTCATTGTTTCTTCCCCCTCTTCTCTCCGGTAGACTACGAGACCGACGCTGCTGCCGCCCCGTTCGACTACGGAGTTGACGACCCCTCCTTGCCAGAGCAACCAGGCACCCCCCCCCCTGATCACCAGGTATCGCCTACTCTCCTCTATACTGCTTGCATTAGAGTAGTGTAGCATGTTACTGCTTTCCGTTATTCCTATCCTGATGCATAACCTGTCTTTGCTACTTCTGTTGATACCTTTACCTGCATTCCTACTTGCCTAGTATAGGATGCTAGTATTTCCATCTGTGGCCCTACATTCTTGTCCGTCTGCTGTGCTATACTATCGGGCCGTGATCACTCGGGAGGTGATCACGGGTATATACTTTATACTTATACATGATACATGTGGTGACTAAAGACGGGTCGGCTCGTAGGAGTGCCCGCGAGTGGATCTTTGTGGCGGAGCGACAGGGCAGGTTGAGATCGCCTAGGAGAGAGGTGGGCCTGGCCCTGTTTGGCGTTCGCGGATACTTAACACGCTTAATGAGATCTTGGTATTTGATCTGAGTCTGGCCACTGGCCTATACGCACTAACCAACTACGCGGGAACAGTTATGGGCACTCGACATCGTGGTATCAGCCGAAGGCTTCGTGATGTCAGCGACTGAGCGGCGCGCGCCGGATTGGAATGTAAGCCTGCTCTTGTATTAAGGGGGCTAGTTCTGCTTCCGGCCGCGTACGCAACGTGCAGGTGTGCTAAGGGCGATGGGCCCATACCCCTGTGCGCTTAGGTTTAGACCGGCGTGCTGACCTCTCTGTTGGCCTAGGTGGGGCTGCGACGTGTTGATCTTCCACGGCCAGGCATGACCTAGGAAAGTGTGTCCGGCCAAATGGGATCAAGCGTGTTGGGTTATGTGGTGCACCCCTGCAGGGAAGTTAATCTATTCGAATAGCCGTGATCTTCGGTAACAGGACGACTTGGAGTTGTACCTTGACCTTATGACAACTAGAATCGGATACTTAATAAAACACACCCTTCCAAGTGCCAGATACAACCCGGTGATTGCTCTCTAACAGGCCTACGAGGAGAGGATTGCCGGGTAGGATTATTGCTATACGATGCTACTTGGAGGACTTCAGTCTACTCTCTTCTACATGCTGCAAGACGGAGGCTGCCAGAAGCGTAGTCTTCGACAGGATTAGCTATCCCCCTCTTATTTTGGCATTCTGCAGTTCAGTCCACCGATATGGCCTTTTACACATATACCCATGCATATGTAGTGTAGCTCCTTGCTTGCGAGTACTTTGGATGAGTACTCACGGTTGCCTTGTTCCCCCTTTTCCCCCTTTCTTTACCCGATTGCTACAACCAGACGATGGAGCCCAGGAGCCAGACGCCACCGTCGATGACGACTACTACCCCGGAGGTGCCTACTACTACGTGCAGCCCGCTGACGACGACCAAGAGTAGTTAGGAGGATCCCAGGCAGGAGGCCTGCGCCTCTTTCAATCTGTATCCCAGTTTGTGCTAGCCTTCTTAAGGCAAACTTGTTTAACTTATGTCTGTACTCACATATTGTTGCTTCCGCTGACTCGTCTATGATCGAGCACTTGTATTCGAGCCCTCGAGGCCCCTAGCTTGTATTATGATGCTTGTATGACTTATTTATGTTTTAGAGTTGTGTTGTGATATCTTCCCATGAGTCCCTGATCTTGATCGTACACGTTTGTGTGCATGATTAGTGTACGATTGAATCAGGGGCGTCACAAGTTGGTATCAGAGCCGACTGCCTGTAGGAATCCCCCTTCCACACTCCTTGGCCGAAGTCGAGTCTAGACTTTACAAAACTTTTACTAACATGGCTGTGCGGCCCATGGGCCCACGTCGCCATCGGGTGGTACTAGGATCTTTTACTCCTCGACCTTTACTCTGGGACTCTGAACTCTCTCCTACTCGGGTTAAACGAATTTACTAACTAACACTAGGATCCCGTGACCACATTCACCCCAAAGTTGGATAAAGCCATAGTTATTCTTTAGAATAGTATTTTGAACAATTTCCACACTGTCATTTGACTCCTTTGAAACATCTTTGCTTTCAGATGGAACCCACGAGGCAGGTCGTTCGCCACACGACGGCCATTGGTGCCTCGGGATCACCTGCCGTGCTAGCCGAGATGATGACCTATCTGGGTTATCGCTGGCACCCTGAGTACACCGTCTTTGAGGAGTACTAGGACTTTAACCAGGAGCAGTACCATGCCATCGTCCACCTCTATTCTCGGGAGTATGACTCCACTACTGTGCTGCACACCGCACATGGTATTGGGCTGACTATCGATATGGCAGTCCACGATGCTGCTTATGCTGCTCTGACACATCTTCGTGGAGGGTATCGGGAGTTGGACACCTCCCCCTTCAGGCACATTGCTATCGCATCTGATGTTGGTGCGGAGGGTTACTACACTGCTGCCTACTCCACTGTCACCCGAGAGCCCTCCTACCATCAGAACTTGGTTCTGCATGCTGATGGGCTGGATCGAGCTAACCGAGCTCTTCGCCACGAGTTGTACACCACCCGTCAGCACCTTTGCCGTGCTCTGACGCTGGTGCACCCCTTTGTCCGATCTAGAGAGCTGCCGCGTTCTGCGATCTACCCAGCCAGGACCGTGATGCCCCAGGGTGTCGGTTGGCCAGATGTGGGAGGCTACACTCCCGCACTTGGTCCTCTTCTACCACCTGAGCTTCGGGTTCTGGACCAGAGTATCCGCGGCCCCCAGGCCACTGACGTGGAGGACTATCCGCTGCCGCACTACCAGCTTTCAGGCTACAGCTACCTCCGCAGTACCGCGTGTGACTGATGTAGTCTTGCTTATTAGCATTAGTTGCTACCGCCGCGAGCCTGCGTGCCGCCTATGATGTCTTAGTCTATGTACTGAACTCTGTGTACCGAACTCTATGCATGATCCCTTTTGTAAGATATGCCGACTACTATGTAGTATCTATCGTGCTGCTTTCATTATACATGTTTCATCATGAATGATTCTTGTCCTTTGCAAATTTCTCAATTGTTGAACTACCCCTGTTATATATTAGCAGGATGGTTAGACCAGGTGGTCGTGGTCGTGGTGGCAACTTCCCACCACCACCCGAGTACATGGCTGGTATGATCCAACAGCTTGAGATGAATCGCCAGTTCATGGAGAATATGATGGCTCAGTTTCCTCGCCCCAATATGAACCAGCAGCCAGCCCCAGTAACTCTGCAGGATTTCATGCGCCTCAACCCAACTATGTACCGCAGCTCAACCCAGCCTCTGGAGGCTGATGACTGGCTCCGTGACATCACCTATGAGATGGAGTCTGCTGATGTAGCCCCTGCCAGCTATGTCACCTTTGCTTCCTTCTTTCTGAAGGGACCCGCAGCTCAATGGTGGGACAGCCACAGGCGTACTCAGCCAGCTGGAACAATCATCACCTGGCTAGACTTCCAAGCTGCTTTCCGTGCCCGCTTCATTCCTCAGGGAGTCATGGACCGGAAGAAGCGTGAGTTCCGCAATCTCACCCAAGGCAACAAAACTGTTGAAGCTTATCAGCGGGAGTTTCTGGACTTGTCCCGCTATGCTGAAGAGGACATTGCAACTGATGCCTGTAGACAGGAGAAGTTCCGTGACGGCCTTCAAGCTGACATCAAGCTCGCACTTCTAGTGCATGACTTTACTGATTTCGCCACCTTGGTGAACAAGGCCATCAATGTCGAAACTGGCCTGCAGGAATACCAGAGCTCTCACAGGCGCAACCGTGACACGGACTCATCTTCGGGCCCGTCCTCGCAGAAGCGCAAGATATGGATTCCCAACAGCATGTACCAGCCGAATGCACCTGCCCCAAGGCAGACCTATGCTGCACCTCGTCTGCCTACTCCTCCAACTAGGCAGCCAAGGCTTCCAGCTCCACCACCCCAAGCTCCTGTTCCCACTCCCAATAATGGTCTGTGCTACAAGTGTGGTCAACCAGGTCACCGTGCTAGGGATTGCAATCAGAATCAGAATCAACTGGCCCTTCCCGCAACTGGCCATGGAAGCAACCAGCCCCGCAACAACAGTGCCAAGTCTTATGGTCGTGTTCATGCCAACCACATTGATCTGAATGAAGCTCAAGACCAGCCTGCTAATGTGATGGGTACACTCCTCGTAAATTCAGTACCAGCATCCATTTTATTTGATACAGGTGCATCGCATTCATTCATGTCAGAAGATTTTGCATACAAGCACGACGTTAAATGTGAGCAGATGAACACTTCGGTAGTGGTAAAAACCCCCGCGGGACAATGTCAGACCTCCATGGTTGGCATCGACGTCCCTGTGGAAATCGAAGGGTTGGAATTTCGCGCCTCTCCCATTATTCTGAAGTCTTCCAATATTGACCTCATTCTGGGAATGGATTGGTTGAAAGCGCATACTGCCTCTATAGTTTGTGCCACTAAGACCGTCCATCTGCTACACCCTTCTGATGAAATAATAAGCTACAATGCTCGTCTGGTTCAGAATGTTGAGGCACGACTTTATGCCTTGAATGCATTGAACGCTGCACCACTCGAGGGTATTGAAAACATTCCCGTCGTGCGTGACTTCCTCGACGTTTTTCCTGAAGAACTTCCAGGGATTCCCCCTGCTAGAGCTGTCGAATTCGTCATCAACTTGAAACCAGGCACCACTCCTATAGCAAAGCGACCCTACAAGATGCCGCCGCATGAACTCCTTGAGCTTAAGGAGGAAATCGACAAATCTCTTCGAAGTGGTTTCATTCGCCCAAGTTGCTCTCCTTGGGGAGCACCTTCTCTCTTTGTCAAGAAGAAGGATGGGCCGAACCGATTAGTCCAAGACTACCGACCTATAAACCAAGCTACCATTCAGAACAAATACCCTCTTCCTCGGATCAATGATCTATATGATCAACTGGATGGTTCATCAGTGTTCTCTAAACTCGACTTGAGGTTGGGTTACCACCAGATCCGTGTTCGTGAGGAGGATATCCCCAAGACCGCATTCGTGACTCGATATGGATCTTACGAGTACACTGTCATGTCTTTCGGCTTAACCAATGCTCCAGCCACCTTCTCTCGTCTGATGAATTATATATTCATGGATTACCTCGACAAGTTTGTCGTGGTTTATCTGGATGATATTCTGGTATTTTCCAAGAACAAAGAGGAACATGCCGAACAAGGTTGTCAAAATTGTGATTTTGAATCGGATCGGAGCTCGAATGGTAGGATCGCAAATCATAGAATCTTCACTATCAGGATCGTAGAAACGTAGATTCTATGAAGTAAAATCGTAGAATCATAGAGGATATTTTGGATCGTAAAGTCGTAGAATCGTATAATAGAATCGCGATTCTGACAACCTTGATGCCGAACATCTTCGTCTTGTGCTGGAAAAGCTACGAGAACATCAACTTTATGCCAAGTTCTCCAAATGCGAATTCTGGCTTCCCGAAGTAACCTATCTTGGGCATGTCATCTCTAAGGATGGTATTGCCGTCAACCCTGAACGAGTTCAGGCTATTCTTGATTGGACTCCTCCGAAGAATGTCAAGCAAGTCAGAAGTTTTCTCGGTCTCGCCAGCTATTGCCGTTGATTCGTCGAGAACTTCTCCAAGATCGCCAGGCCTCTAACTAACCTGTTGCATAAGGGCGTCAAGTTCCAATGGACAGACAAATGTCAGGAAAGCTTCTAGGCACTCAAAGACAAGTTGACTTTTGCCCCAGTATTAGCTCCACCTGATACTAAGAAGGACTTCGTCATTTACTGCGACGCTTCCCGTCAAGGATTAGGCTGTGTCCTAATGCAGGAGCGCAAAGTGATTGCTTATGCCTCTCGGCAATTACGCCCTCACGAAGAGAACTACCCAGTTCACGACCTCGAACTTGCTGCTGTCATTCATGCACTGAAGCAGTGGCGACATTACCTTCTCGGTAATCGTTGCGAGATCTTCACCGACCACCAAAGTCTGAAGTATCTGTTTACTCAGCCAGACCTAAACCTCCGTCAGCAGAGATGGATGGAGATTGTTGCAGACTTTGACTTGGGTATTTCCTATACACCAGGCAAGGCTAATGTGATGGCTGATGCCTTGAGCCGCAAGTCTTACTGCAACCACCTCCAGATTCACAAGGTTCAGCCCTCACTTGTTGAAGAATTCAGAAAGCTGAACCTCCATATTGTTCCTCCGGGTGCACTCGCTCCCGCTCCTCCGGAGTTCCGCAAGATGAATCTCCGTGTTGTTTCCCAGGGTTCCCTCTATACCCTGGCTGTCGAACCCGATCTCGCGAGCTCCATCAAGACAATACAGGGATATGACTCTGAAGCCCACAAGATTAAGCGCGACCTCAAAGAAGGAAAGCCCTCATTCTTCACTATTGCTGATGATGGCGCCTTGTACTTCAAAGGCCGCCTAGTGGTGCTGTGTAAGGAGAAAACCCTGAATATGACTCAGAAAGTTATGAAATAAGCTCATGATACGCCTCTATGTATCCATCCTGGTAGTACAAAGATGTACCAGGACATTCGTCAAAGATTCTGGTGGTCTAACATGAAGCAAGACATTGCTCGCTATGTTGCTGAGTGTGACGTTTGCCGTCGTATCAAAGCAGAACATCAAAGGCCCGCTGGAACTCTGCAACCTATCTCTATTCCTGAATGGAAATGGGACCATGTGGAAATGGACTTCGTAACTGGATTCCCCAAATCGTAGAAAGGTAATGATGTTATTCTTGTCGTCATTGACCGGCTTTCTAAAGTTGCACATTTTTTGGCGGTCAAAGAAACGATCACTGCTAGTCAGCTTGCAACTCTCTACATGTCCAGAATTGTTTCGCTTCACGGTATTCCACTGGTTATCAGTTCGGATCGTGGCAGCTTATTCACTTCAAGATTCTGGGCAAGTTTCCAAGAAGCTATGGGGACTCACTTATCTTTCAGTACTGCGTTTCATCCGCAGTCACAAGGGCAAGTTGAACGTGTCAACCAAGTTCTTGAATACATGCTTCGAGCTTGTGTTATTTCCTTCGGCAAGAAATGGGAGGAATCTCTCCCGTATGCTGAGTTCTCTTATAACAATAGCTATCAAGCTAGTCTGAAGATGGCCCCCTTCGAAGTGTTATATGGACAAAAGTGCCGAACCCCTCTGAACTGGTCAGAAACTGGGGAATGTCCACTCTTTGGTCCGGATATTATCCAACATGCCGAAGAACAAGTCCGCATTATTCGTGAGAATCTCAAGACTGCTCAGTCACGCCAGAAGAGTCAGTATGACCGTCATCATAAAGACATGGTCTATCAACCTGGCGAAAAGGCTTACCTTCGAGTTACACCAATGAAGGGTGCACACCGCTTCGGGATCAAGGGTAAGCTAGCTCCTCGCTATATTGGCCCATTCACTATTCTGGAAAGGCATGGAAAAGTGGCATATCAACTGGAGCTTTCGCCGAACCTTTCTCAGGTTCACGATGTGTTCCACGTGTCACAGCTCCGCCGATGCTTCAAGGACCCAATCCGAGCAGTGGATCATGAAGTGCTCGAATTGCAACAGGACCTCTCCTATAAAGAGCATCCGGTCCGCATTCTCGACCAAGCTGAACGCCGCACACGCCAAAAGGTGATCAAGTTCCTCAAAGTCCAGTGGTCGCACCATTCTGAAGATGAAGCCACTTGGGAACATGAGGATCGTCTGCGTGAAGAATACCCCGCACTGTTTTCTTCTACCTCCTAAATCTCGGGACGAGATTTCTTGGAGTGGAGGAGATTTGTAACGCCCGGATAATTAGGCTACAGTAAAACTCTCCTGATGATGCCATGTCATCTATGTTACTGTTGCTAATTAAGTGGTAGTTCAAAAACATTGCAAATTAAAAAATGAATTAGCGACAAACCCAAAGTTTTCAGAAGTCAAAACAAAAATGTTCGGGGGTTGCCAAATATTGCATCGGTAATTATGGTGAAGTAAACACATTTTTAGAAAATGCCTAAATACATTAAAATGAAATAAAACAGAAAAGAAAATAAAGAAAAACAAAAACAGAAAGCTCAAAAAAAGAAGGGAGGGAAAAGACCCCCGGGGCCGACCGGCCCAGCTACCGACCGACCAACCTGGCCCAACCAACCGGCAGGCCCACTCCCTCTCAATAACCCCCCTGAAACCCTAGCCATCCACCCCCGTCGCCCCACTCGCCCCCCCCCACTCTCTCCACGCCTCTCCCCTCCTTCCCCCGATCCAGATCGGATCGAGGCTTGGGGAC
>NC_057804.1:11081602-11217251 GCF_018294505.1 Triticum aestivum
CCACCTCGCCGCCCGAGGACCTCGCCGAACTACCTCACCGGCCTGCTTCCTCCTCCCCACCGAACTGCCTCCCCGTCGCCGTCCGTCCCCGTCTTCCTCCCCGCGCCCCACTGCCACACCCCTACGGCCACAGTGAGCACGCACCCCTCCTCTATCCCCGTCCCTCCGGTTCACCTCTCCGAAAAACGCGAAACACCGGGAATACTTTCCCAGATGTTTCCCCCCTTCACCGGTATCACCTCATACCGCGTTAGGGCACGCCTAGCATCACTCATTGCTTTGTCATACATCGTTATGCATCTGTTTGCATTGTATTCATTGTTTCTTCCCCCTCTTCTCTCCGGTAGACTACGAGACCGACGCTGCTGCCGCCCCGTTCGACTACGGAGTTGACGACCCCTCCTTCTTGCCAGAGCAACCAGGCAAGCCCCCCCCCTTGATCACCAAATATCGCCTACTCTCCTCTATACTGCTTGCATTAGAGTAGTCTAGCATGTTACTGCTTTCCGTTATTCCTATCCTGATGCATAGCCTATCTTTGCTACTTCTGTTGATACCTTTACCTGCATTCCTACTTGCCTAGTATAGGATGCTAGTATTTCCATCTGTGGCCCTACATTCTTGTCCGTCTGCTGTGCTATACTATCGGGCCGTGATCACTCGGGAGGTGATCACGGGTATATACTTTATACTTATACATGATACATGTGGTGACTAAAGACGGGTCGGCTCGTAGGAGTGCCCGCGAGTGGATCTTTGTGGCGGAGCGACAGGGCAGGTTGAGACCCCCTAGGAGAGAGGTGGGCCTGGCCCTGTTCGGCGTTTGCGGATACTTAACACGCTTAACGAGATCTTGGTATTTGATCTGAGTCTGGCCACTGGCCTATACGCACTAACCAACTACGCGGGAACAGTTATGGGCACTCGACGTCGTGGTATCAGCCGAAGCCTTCGTGACGTCAGCGACTGAGCGGCGCGCGCCGGATTGGAACGTAAGCCTGCTCTTGTATTAAGGGGGCTAGTTCTGCTTCCGGCCGCGTACGCAACGTGCAGGTGTGCTAAGGGCGACGGGCCCAGACCCCTGTGCGCTTAGGTTTAGACCGGCGTGCTGACCTCTCTATTGGCCTAGGTGGGGCTGCGACGTGTTGATCTTCCGCGGCCAGGCATGACCCAGGAAAGTGTGTCCGGCCAAATGGGATCAAGCGTGTTGGGTTATGTGGTGCACCCCTGCAGGGAAGTTAATCTATTGGAATAGCTGTGATCTTCGGTAACAGGACGACTTGGAGTTGTACCTTGACCTTATGACAACTAGAATCAGATACTTAATAAAACACACCCTTCCAAGTGCCAGATACAACCCGGTGATTGCTCTCTAACAGGGCTACGAGGAGAGGATTGCCGGGTAGGATTATTGCTATACGATGCTACTTGGAGGACTTCAGTCTACTCTCTTCTACATGCTGCAAGACGGAGGCTGCCAGAAGTGTAGTCTTCGACAGGATTAGCTATCCCCCTCTTATTCTGGCATTCTGCAGTTCAGTCCACCGATATGGCCTTTTACACATATACCCATGCATATGTAGTGTAGCTCCTTGCTTGCGAGTACTTTGGATGAGTACTCACGGTTGTCTTGTTCCCCCTTTTCCCCCTTTCTTTACTCGATTGCTGCAACCAGACGATGGAGCCCAGGAGCCAGACGCCACCGTCGATGACGACTACTACCCCGGAGGTGCCTACTACTACGTGCAGCCCGCTGACGACGACCAGGAGTAGTTAGGAGGATCCTCGGCAGGAGGCCTGCGCCTCTTTCGATCTGTATCCCAGTTTGTGCTAGCCTTCTTAAGGCAAACTTGTTTAACTTATGTCTGTACTCAGATATTGTTGCTTCCGCTGACTCGTCTATGATCGAGCACTTGTATTCGAGCCCTCGAGGCCCCTGGCTTGTATTATGATGCTTGTATGACTTATTTATGTTTTAGAGTTGTGTTGTGATATCTTCCCGTGAGTCTCTGATCTTGATCGTACACGTTTGCGTGCATGGTTAGTGTACGATTGAATCGGGGGCGTCACAGTTTCGGTGCTTGATCGGTCGGGCCGTGAAGACGTACGACTACATCAACCGCGTTGTTCTAACGCTTCCGCTTTCGGTCTACGAGGGTACGTGGACACACTCTGCCCGCTCGTTGCTATGCATCACCATGATCTGGCGTGTGCGTAGGAAATTTTTTTAAATTACTACGTTCCCCAACAGGTGGATCCTGCCCAATGAACCAACACACCATTCGCTTCACGGAACCAGGCCTATGCAGCACGGCGGGCGGGATTCGCTGACACGCCTTGTTCGATTGCCCATCCTATGACTTGACCGGGTTTCCTCAAGTCCATTTCACAGAATTCTTCTTTGTTGGCAGTGAACGCAATCTCAATTGCCAAACTGTGTCTGCAAGCATATTCCCGGTCTTGCAGCTCATCAAGCATCCTCCTTTTTTCCTTCACAAGCTTTCGAAAAGCTTTGTTCTCCTTAGCATCAGAAGGTTCCTCGATAAAGTGATACTTGTTGAAATCCTTCATGGCCGCATTTGCCCCATCACAACTCTTCAACCATGCTTCACATTCCCTCTTCAAGCAACGGTGTCGCTCAGACATGAACTTCTCACACGCTATGTTCGTAGTCATGGATCGAATGTCCATCCTACATGAATATACGGGTTTAAGATGACATACAACAAAACACAAAATAAATTCAATGAAGTACAACACTTGGTTACTTCATATGACATACAACACCAAGTTCTTAATGAGTTCAAATGTTAAGGGTACAAGTCATAGTAGTTCAAATGACGACCAAGCAAAGGATACATGTCATTACAGTACAAATGACAAAGATTACATAGCCTCATGCAATTCTATGTGGCGTACGGTCCCGGGTTGCAACAAATAACATCATTTCTTTCTTTGACCCATGCCCAACGAGAAGCCCGCTTCTCCTCCGATGAGAATGGTTGGCGAACTAACCAATCAATGACCTGACCATGATTTCCCATGTCTATCTCAGCATACTCTCCCCTTGTCACACACAATGCAATTTGCATTGCAAGATCACGCCTACAATTTTTTTCCGCCGTCTTGAGCTTCTCCATCTGCCTCTCCTTTTTTTGATAATTGTTTTTGAACGGTTATTGAAATAATAATGTGAAAAGGCCCTACACTCCGCATTGAACGCATCAATGGCTTTCACCCACACGTTCATCTTTTCCTCAATCAATTCGCGTTCACGGTTCGCAGCCGCCTCAGCAGAAGCTTAAAAAAAACGAACGGTGTCATCCTACATTTCCAAAGTTGCTATTAAAGTAAGCTTAGGTTTAGTTGCTTTCTTAAGCCCAACCCTAATTATGTACACTAATACTAGGACTAGATCTAGGTACACAAACTATTCTAGAAGCAATGAAGCACATCATACATAAGAAAATCACAAACATAACCCTAAATGGATCATATGAATTGATTTGACCACATGAGCTAGGGTTTGCAACCGAATGAGCAAATGCAAGCAAAATAAAGATGTCAACCAATCAAAAGGAGGGGAAATGGGGGAGGTACCTTGGGTGATGAAAATGGTAAGAATCCACCGGTGAAATCTCAAGCAAATGAGAGAGATTTGAAAGGCTCTAGTGCTTCAAAGAGAGAGGGGGAGACTTGAGCTCGGTGAAGAGGTGAGTAGTGTATGGCCTGAATGAGTGGTTGAGGAGGGAGAGGAAATATCCAGCCCCTCCCCACCTTATCCACCACACAGTACCCTACCGCCAGAGGCTCCGGCGGTAGGCTTCAGTACCCTACTGCCATGGGCCCTGGCGGTAGGCCCTTTTCCACGTCAGCCCCGGCAAACGGCCGTCAGGCGCCGTCAAGGCACCTACCGCCAGGGCCACTGGTGGTAGGTTGTACAATCCTACCGCCACGGTGCCTGGCGGTAGGCGAAAGGGTCAAATCCCGAAATTTTTTCGAAGGAGGGCCAGATCCTGAAATAGTATCCAAAAAGGGTCAAAACACGAAATTTAGCCCACTGTAGTGCCACCACTGTGATAGTGACCGAAATACTATTACGTACGTGTGCTGTACTGCGTGTACAGTGCACCTGCCTGATTCTTCGGATGGAATGTGTACTGTACAAGCGGGCGGGGTATGTACCGTATAGCTGTACACCATACCAAAGGAACGCATGGACCGAAACACACCATACGGTGTTGCTTGGTGACCTCCTCTTTTTTTCCCTAGTGCATGGGGCTGGCACCTGCAGCATGCATGCGGCCCGCATGGTGCTTGCTGACTCACCGGCTCGTGCATGTGCATGTGCGCGCCGTAGCCGCCTCCGGTTTGGATCTATCTGCGCGCCCGAGACCACCAAACACGGGAAAATATCTAGTGATACCATCCATGGGATGATACGCTGCTCCAGGGATGCATGGTACGTCAGATCTGAAATAAAAGGACAGGATCAAGTCACTGATGTATTTACACATGGGCCCTTGGAACATTTGCACTTTGCCCCTAGCATGTCTTTGCAGAAATTGCCTTAGACAGTACCGTTGGTTCTTTCCCTGGACCTAAGCACAGTACGTCGATCTCCATCTGAGCTTGCACTTTTAAATCCAGAAAAAAAGAATCAAGTCAAGAAACTGAAACTTCCATAAATAATTAGATCATTTACATGTTAAACACTAACACTAGTACTAGGGCGACAACATGCTAAATCCAGCTGAATTACATGGCCACCAAGGCTAGTTACAGACTCAGCTACTACAAGATGAGCTACAGTCTGAGCACAATTACAGAATTAGATCCAAAACTAACCATGACAATTCCCAATACTAGAACAAACCACTAAAGTTTGTCGTGGCTTATCAGCAGACTAACAACTAACTAAACTTGAGAGCCGCGAGCCGTTGAGTTTGCGCCATGTACACATCCATTGGTGGGCGCAAATGCACACCTACATGATAAAATCAAGAATTAGAACCTAAAACAGCCTTTCAGAAACAACCCAATCTTCTTCACCCTAGACCATTTAAAATAAATGAACCAATTCATTTGTGTACTTGTATCGAGAGGTCTCCTGGGGTCCAAATGACGGGCACACACACATGAGTAACCTGGTTTTAAGAACTCACCACACCAACCCTGTTTTAAGGATTCGGTACTAACCGTGTTCCTGTTACCTAGAAGGTGACATAATTAACCCTAAGTTCTTATCAACAAACAAACAAACTTCTACAGGTTTTCTGTAAATGAGAGGCATATAAGAAGAGTAACAAACCTTAGGTGATTCAGTTAGCCCAAAGTAAGCTTTCCATTTCTGTGACACAATCGGTACAATAGAAAATTCAGATGCCACTAGACCAGCAACCCACAAGCCATATAAAAAACATGTACTCCACCATCCCTGTCTATGAAGAAGAAATCACTAACAGTACAAAGATTACTGACAGAATCTACATCATACCACATGTTTCACATGAAATTTAAATAGTCATATGGTGTCAGCTACATTCTATCAACTTCAAACTGCAAACTAAGTTTGAACTAGATCCCAGTACTTGGAATAACTCTAGCCTCAACTTGTGTGTGGAACATCTCCAGAGACACATGATCTCAAGAAGCACACAATGTTAGTTCTATTACCATCGTACAACATTAAATATGAGAAATCTGCAAACACTTTCGTCATGCCAAATAACCTGCATATATGTCGCATCATCTAATTCTCCTGGTTGATTTTGCTGTTTCTTGACTTATAAGAACATGTAAAAGGAAATCATTTGTTGAACTACAAAACCATGACATGTTCACAACTAAGTGAGTTATATTCACTTCCTTTTCCTTTTCCCACTCATTGTCGGCTGTTTCTTGAACTATTTCTACATAGCTAACTAAGAAAGTAGCAGTCGATAACTGCACATGTATTGAGTTCAGTGTGCCACCCTCCATGCCATCGTTTCCATTTTAGGAATCTAAACAGTCCTAACTTCTTATTTTACCCATAATATTTTTTAAGAGTCAAAGACTCTATATTTTTCACTTGAGAAACGCAGTCCTCCTGAAAAGGCAGGAACATAATTATATAAGCCAGATCAAACATATTACGTTGTCACATGTTCCCGTAATATTTCCAAATCCAAAAATGATGCGAGACAAGAATGCATAGTTGTAGTTGTCCCAAAGATTTTTGGTCTGGTAGCTATGCGCCATAAACCTCATCAGAACATAAAAGGCCAGTAAGTCAGTTTATTACACCGTGAAAAAGTATTGATCCGTCAAACTTTTCTAGTTTCAGCTTCTGTGATGTGAGAACAAGCACATAGATTTCCAGTACTCAGTGGTCTCAGTTTGACTGAGAGCCTACCGGGATTTCTGTTAGCCAAACCTTGTTGAGCCTCATTTGGCATGAATTTTGTCAATTACTCGATCTATAGACATGACTCAGTATAAGTCTAAATGCTCACTTACGCTAGGCTGTACGTGTGGTTTTCAACTACTATATGTAAGAAACATTCTAGAAAACTTTATAAGAAAGATTGTGTGTATTTACAATTCAGATAGACATGTTATTGTTAGGAGAGGAAGTGGCAGTCAACATTATAACACTGATAGACATTCTTCTAGTTCTTCAAAGATTAAAATACTCATACATATCTCTGCTCCAAACTAACTTTACCATCTATTGAGACTGAATTGCGAGATAAATTTTTATAACTAAGTGCTACATTGTGGACGGCAATTGACAAGCCAATCTTTTATTCTAAAAACAAGATGTCTCGACGGACACTGAGATTAAAGGATGAACTAACCATATGAGCTTGGCTCCTCCCATATCTGTTGCATTCCGTGGGCAATCATGGCGTACAACTCCGATTGGTCCAGAACTGCTAATGCACGCAACATCGCAGTTGGAGGAGGCAGATCCTGCTGCAGCCTGCAGACAAATTGACCTGTACTGCTACAGCTGCCATGTCCAATCGCCGTCGGTGCCAGCGAGACATGCGCCATGGTATACCACTGGACTGGCTCGGATAGGAACCTCTCGAACGACACCGACTCCTACAGCGCCGATATCCAGTCCTAAAACCAAAGAATCAAATCAGGAATACGGAAGAGAAAGGAGGCGCTGCCTCTTAGCCAATCGCCATCGGGCAGGGTCTTCGGCTCGCGCGACTTGGTCGGCTTCAGCGGCGCGGGGGAGGGGGAGGGGGTGGGGGTTAAGGCGAGCAACAGTGGAGGGGGTACGCACCATGGTGGCCGGCGGCGGCAGCGGCGGTGGGGAAACAAGCCGTATCGAGAACAACGGCCGAACAGAACAGAGCGATATCCACTTAGTCGCCGAATTTCGAAATAGCCCAGGGTGTCTCGTGCATAATTTCCAACGCGAACTAAGCTACTCAATCATGCGCCTCCAGTCCAGATCCAACGGTCCACATGATCCGGTATCAGCGTATCATACCACGCACGGTATCACCAGATATGCACTCCACCAAACACATGCCGCATGATGGGAGGCGCCTCTCCATCGATCCGGTCGTTTGCTCAAGTCGTTTCATGTTAATTTAATTTAATATACTGTATAACTGATTATGTAATTACTAGTGACTCTCTGACGATAATTAAGCCCATGTTGTTGTGTGTGCCCTCTCGTCTTGGTGTTATGTTTTCTAGCTAGTGCAGTAGCCCAAAGCCGTACAAGTTGCACAGTGATCACACATGCACTACGTGCCGGACCTCTCATCTTTTTTTTTCCTTTTTGCAAAAATCTCTCCATCCACCTCAACGGCACAAATATACTGGCCAGAAACCAGAAAAAAAAACCGCCATGGGTTCACTCACTTGTTTTCCGTACCTCGTATGCCGTGTTTAGCTTTATCGTCACCGTTAAGTAATTGTTACGGACCTCGATCTAGGGTTTATGAGGAAGAACAGGAAATCGGGGAAGCAGGAGAAAGGGGATCTGGATATCGTCGAGAGGGGAAGAACAGCTTCTCTCTTCGGTTCGGTTTGTTCGCTGGAATATTCGATACCCACCCACTGGTAGCTGCTTGTTACTTAACCCCGCAGCACGCGGGCCACACTCACGCCCACACACACTCACAGCCTGGCCCACATGCCAGGCGGTCACGCCTTTGCTTCCGCGTCCTCGTCGTCCTTGGATGTGCTGGCATTCTCCCTGCCAGGTGGGGGCACCGTGACATCCTCCCCCTCTTGCGTTTCGCCTTGTCCCCAAGGCGGGGTGGCTGGAGACTGTTGTTGCATCTTGGCCGGATCTTCCCAGGTCGCCATGAACTCTGGCAATCCACGCCATTGGACCAGCAGACGTGACTGAAGCGCGCTGCCTACCTGAATCATCCAAAGTTTGAGAACCCTTTCCGGAGTGTGCTCGGCCTGCAAGACAGCATTGTCAGGTGGGAGATCCGAATTCACCTGAACCTGCGCGCCTTCGGCCTTCTTTAGCTGCGACACGTGCACAACTAGATGGATTTTGCTGGATGCCGGAAGATCCGGCTTGTACGCCACCGCGCCGATGCGAGCCAGGACGCGGAAAGGCCCGAAATAGCGAAACGCCAGCTTCTGGTGGGGGCGTTGCTCCACCGAGGACTGGATGAACAGTTGCAGCTTGAGCAGTACTGCATCACCAACCTCAAACGCTCTGTCGGTGCGGTGCTTGTCAGCCTGTCGTTTCATTCTGTCCTGGGCAAGTTTCAGCTGCTGTTGAAGGAGCTCGATCATGATCCCTCGCTCGTGCAACCATGCCGCAAGGTCGGGCACCGAGCATTGCTCCACTTGGTCCACTCCAAACTCATGCGGCAGCTGTCCGTAGATAACCTCGAACGGCGTTCTGCCCAAGGCCGAGTGAAACGAGGTGTTGTACCAGTATTCTGCCAGAGCTAACCACTTTGACCAATTGGCAGGACACGAGTGCAACGCACACCGGAGGTATCCCTCCAAGCACTGGTTGACTCGTTCCGTCGTCCCGTCGGTCTGTGGGTGATACACTGAGCTGAGTCTCAACTCTGTTCGGCAGAGCTTGAACAGTTCTTGCCACACCTTGCTTGTGAAAACCTTGTCACGGTCTGAGATGATTGCGAGAGGCAGGCCGTGCAATCGAAAGATCTCTTTCATGAACTTCTGCGCGACTGTCAATGCTATGAATGGATGCTTCAACGGCAGAAAATGGGCATACCTTGAAAATTTGTCCACTACCACCAGAATTGTGTCGTATCTGCCAGAACGTGGCAGTCCCTCGATAAAGTCCATAGAAACCACTGCCCATGGTCTTTTTGGAATTGGTAGCGGCTGAAGAAGTCCCGCAGGCGATTTCCTCTCTGTTTTTGCCTGTTGACAGACCATAAAGGTCTTGGCACTTTGTTTGATCTAAGCCTTCATGCCGTGCCACGCAAAGAGTCGCTTGATGCGATTGTACGTGGCGTGGAATCCTGGTGTTAAGATATTGCAGTCCCATGTCCTGCGCTAGGGATATGGTTTACCGACAAGCCAAGGCTTCAAGTGACGCCGGATCGATGAGTAACTAAACTAAACGACCTACGAACCCCTCTTTAACAGTAGAGATTACATCAATCAGCCCCCTGCTTGTTTTTTTACAAATCAGCCCGCTTGCTTGCTTATCCGAAAATGAACCACAGGCTACCAGCCCACATCCACACCCACAAAAAGCAGGCCCTATCATTGTCTCTCTCTCTCTCTTTCTCTAAAAAAAGAAGGGCCCCATCATCCCGTGAGAGCTTTTTTTTAGTGTAAACGCACTTCTCTTTATTGGTCATAATAAGGTTCATGGGATACAATTTATGTCTGAAGGGTTAAGAATCCACAAATGGCATTCTAACGAAAGTCTTAAAGCGTGCTTAGCAAGACTATGTGCCTCTATATTTCGCTTTTAGCGAGATGGAACAAGCTTTCGCATCAGGCGCATCGCTAGCGAGCCGGCTCATTAGCACAATTACTCGGCCAGTGTGGTTTGCTTGCTGCATGTTCACTCTGCTATAGTTTTCTCTAGTTTTTCTTCTTCCTTTTTTCGTTTTCTTTTGGTTTTCTTTGATTATGTTTGTTTTTCACCAGTTTATTTGGTTTTTTGTTCGTTGATATAACTTATGTTTACTTTGTTTTCACTGGTTTTTTCTTTTCCTTTTTTCTTTGTTTTTTGGTTTCTTTCCTTTTCTTAGTTTTATTTGTTCCTTCGTTTTTCTCTGACATAACTTCCTCTTTCTTCAATTTCCATCTTTTTCTGCTTTGATTTTTTCTTTCTTTCTTGGTTTTCATTTTTTCTTTATTGGTTTTCATTGTTTTTCCGTTCTTTTTACACCTATTTCTTTGGTTTTCTTTTTTCTTTGGTTTCTTTCCCTGTTTTCCTTTTTCCTCTTTCTTTATTTTTCATCTTTCTTTGTTTCTTTTGGTTCTCATTCTACATTTTCTAATACACCTTTAACACATTTTAATTATAAGCTTAACATTTTTTGAATACATATTCAATATTTGCATACACGTTTTAAACATTTTTCAAATACTTGATTAACATTTTTTTGGATACATGGTCAACATTTTTCTGCACATTTTTAACATTATAAAATGCTTGGTTAACATTTTTCGAATACAAAATTAACATTGTTTTAATGCATGGTCAACATTTTTCTGTACACATCTAACATTTTTTCAAATGCTTGATTAACATTTTCTAAATGCAAGATTAAGATTTTTTGAAGACATGGTCGACATTTTTTCTATATGCATTTAACATTATTCGAGTGCTTGATTAACATTTTTCAAATAAAAGCTTAATTTTTCTAATTCAATACAATATTACCCATTTTTAATACATGGTCAACCTTTTTTCCTATACACATTTAATATTTTGAAAATGCTTGATTAATCTTTTTCAAATGCTTGCTTAACATTTTCCAAATGCATGTTAATCATTTTTCGAATACATGGTCAACCTTTTTTTCTATGCGCTTCAAATCTTTGCTTGATTAACATTTAAAAAAAAAATAAATGGCCAGGTTTTTTACACACATCGTATATTTTTTGTATACATTTTGCGTGTGCATGAGAAACAATTTTTCTATACACATTTAAGATTTTCTGAATGTTTGGTTAGCATTTGTTTTCAATTTTTATAAATTAATTCGTGTAATATATTTTATTTAGAATATTAAGATGTGTAAACAAAAGTAAAAAAACAGAAATAAAAAAAATAAAAACAAAATACCTGTAAAAAACAAAGAAACGAGGCCGTGGCCGGGCTGGCCCATCTGGTTCGCCTTCCCTACGTCTCGCTATGGGCGAGACACAGGGGCGCCGCGCCCCCATCATCCATCCATCCATCCATCCACCGCCGACGAATAAACGAACGTCATCCTCCACTCCTCCCCATCCCCATCCCCCAACACAAGAAGAAGAAAAAAAACCTCCCCTCCCCTTCCCCCCAATCGTAAACCCTAGCCCCGCCTGCCCGCCGGAGCGCCGGATGCCATGGGGGCCAGTCGGAAGCTGCAGGGCGAGATCGACCGCGTGCTCAAGAAGGTGCAGGAGGGCGTCGACGTCTTCGACAGCATCTGGAACAAGGTCCCCCCTCCTCTCCCCCTTCTCCCCCGATTCTCAGGATTTTGCACGATTTCCTCATGGTTCTCCGGCGGCAGGTCTACGACACCGAGAATGCCAACCAGAAGGAGAAGTTCGAGGCCGACCTCAAGAAGGAGATCAAGAAGCTGCAGCGCTACCGCGACCAGATCAAGACCTGGATCCAGTCCAGCGAGATCAAGGACAAGAAGGTGACGCCCCTTCGTTTCGCCTCCCTAATCAGTATGTAGTGTGTTTGTTGCCTGGATGGATGGAACTGCTTCCTCCCTTCCTTCCTCCATGAGAATTATCTGCTGCCACGCTCGTCTGTTCAGTCAACTGTTTAGTTCAGATGCGGCTTTGGTGCTAAGTTATCTGGAGGAAATGCCTTCTTACAGGCGTTGGGGGAGGTTAAGTGTCTTAACTGTCGCTGCTAGCTGCTTGGACGACTGTTAATCCAGTTTTCCGTGCTTCTGTGTCTGTCTTAGACATTGATATTCTTGCTCGACTTTGGTTGCACGACGTCGTACTAGTATCCGTCTAGGTGCACTTCTCTTCTGAATTGAAAGAAAATTTGATATCATGATTGTCTGGAATACGAAATCATACTCGACTGCTCCAAGTGACTCTGCACATGATGGTATTTTATTTAAGTGGGGTAATAAGAATAACAGCCGACACTTTTTTTCGAAGAACCAAAAGTATAACTAAGCTGATTTTAAAACAATTGTAAACTTGAGTGAGTGGTAGTAAGAGGCGAAGAATTTAGATGATGGGTTTTGAATGGATTTATTACTTGGGAGATCTTGTGGTCTGATAATGTCTAGAATGGAACATTAGAGGTCTTCGTTTGATCTTCTCATCTGAATGTGAGTAAAGGTTACTTATAGAACTGCTTTTACCTTGTGTTCAAATTGTACCATTAAGCCATGATTGGATTTAGCTGTGTAGCCCACAGTTGTGAGAAGGTCTTCTGATCAAGGCATCGACTTCACTTAGAAAGTTGTTCAATGCAATAAGGCAATCTGCATGAAAGTTGTTCTTTTTTTTTTTTGGTAAATTGAGGAGTGTTTTACTGAAGAAATATGGCAGGGTTCCTGATTGTAGGTGTTCGTTTAGAGAAGCAGTTATTCATTTGTTTCAGTTTTGTGGTGTTTGGGCCAACTTCTTTTCGTTACATGTTACCATTTAAAGTTGGGCATAGCTTACCGTTCTGTGTTTAATCCATTTGTGATATATGTTGACATAGGTTAGTGCCTCTTATGAGCAGGCTCTCATGGATGCCCGCAAGCAGATTGAACGCGAGATGGAACGATTTAAGGTCTGTGAGAAGGAAACTAAAACCAAGGCCTTCTCGAAAGAAGGGTTAGGTCAACAGCCTAAAACTGTATGCACTCGGTCTCGTTTCTGTATTTGATTAACCCTTTTTTCTTTAGTTGTTATGAATCTCAGCATCAATTCTTATTTCACGCAGGATCCTAGAGAGAAGGCTAAAGCTGAAACAAGAGATTGGCTTAACAGTGTGGTATGTTTGATGCATTACATGTATGCTTAGTCTTGTGCGCTCATGTCTACATGTTGTTGGCTTTCTGTAAACATGAGCAAACAAAGAAGTTACCTGCAACATATATGCATTGTATTGTTGTTTCTCTTTGGCCTAGAGCATGTTCTGAAAGACACTCGCAGATTCTGCTTTGTGACAACTGATAATGGACTATTTAGAATTTGATGACTATTTTTCTGATCTGATTGGTCTGAAAGTATAACTTGCATGCACACCCGACTGCTGACGTTTGCTAATATTTTGACTATACTGGTGGTTACTTGTCCCTCTCAGAATAAAACAAAATCGTATAGACTATTATACTGTGGCTATTTTCTTTTATCTGATCACTCTGAAAGTATCATTTGCATGCATACTTGACTCTGCTGATGTTTATTGATATTTTGATTATATCAAGTCATTACTCCGCACCTTGCTAATGACATTTGCATGCATACTTGACTCTGCTGATGTTTATTGATATTTTGATTATATCAGTCATTACTTTGTTGCAAATTTTCTTGGTTGTGTTGCTATTTATTTGTTGCATGTGGGCGCTACATTTCTAATATACTTTTGGGTTCGGTTTACAGGTTAGTGATTTGGAAAATCAGATTGATAATTTTGAAGCGGAGCTTGAAGGACTTTCATTTAAGAAAGGAAAACAAAGACCTCCTCGATTGGTATGATCAACTGTATAGGATTGGAAAGTGTTCATATTTTACTGTCTACGGAACCTGTTTCCAACAATCTCTATTGCAGAGGAAGTAATTATGCATTATCAGGTACATTTAGAGAAATCTATTACGCGGCATAAGGCTCATATAAAAAAATTGGAGTCAATTCTGAGACTCTTGGATAATGATGAGTTGAGTCCTGAGCAAGTCAATGATGTGAAAGATTTCCTAGAAGACTATGTTGAACGTAATCAGGTGGGATTGTCTTCCTGCTTATCTGTCATAATATCCATTTTTGTATTTTTGATATAGTCAAGTCGGAATTGTGATGACCTAAAAGCATTGTGGATCTGCTGCTAGTTCTGACTATTGATTTCTTAATCCGAATTCAGGAAGATTTTGATGAATTTAGTGATGTTGAGGATCTCTATAGCACATTGCCTATGGAGAAGGTTGAAGCACTCGAAGACATGGTTTCACTTGCTCCTTCCATTCTTATCAAGGTGAGCTGTGAGCTGTTATTTTTTTTTAATTTTGGTTATTGTGATTTTGCTAATAGAATCAACTGGCAAACTTTCTTATGTTTTTCCCCACAAATACTGCTAGTCTGCTATGCTGGTGCAGACCATTTCTCTACCATGTTTTTATGTCGTGCAGCTCTTCATCTTTTAGTTATATGGGTAATTATATATTTTCAACATCGCTTCTTGTTTGGTCGCCAGGGTGTTGCTGCTGTTTCCACTACTGCAGTTTTGAGTACGAAGAGTCCGACAGCAACTTCACCTACTCAGGTACATGTTATTCATTCCTAGTTATTTATTGAATATCCGTTGGTTTGTGATAAACGGAGACATAGTATTAGTATATCGAATACTCAGAACACAATGGTTGTTATGTGCCCAGTGTCAGCTTAGTTGGCATCCTGGCTGCTGCTTTCTTGTCAACCTTTACATGCTAGTATTGATTTATTTGATCATCTTCTTACAAGCTAATCCTTGAATATGAATACACGTGGTTGTAGCTAATTTGGGCATTTAATAAAAACACATGCTAACAAGATTGAGGAATTGGTTATTTCTAATGCACAATCCTGATTACTACTTGTTGATATGCTGATTTACCGACTCTGTCTCCCTTCGCTTCAGGCTACTGTATCAACAATCTCACAAGGGACATCACAAGATCAAGCAGAGGAAACAACTACGCTAGAAAGCAATCCTGAATCGGTGCCACAAACACCACCTCCGAAGGGTGGAAATCTGGGACCATCAGTGCCAGTTGTGCCCACTGCCATTAGTACCAGTGCTGCAGCTGTTTCCGTTTCGGCAGATACTATTACTTCCCCAGGCCCAGTACGACCAGTTATTCCTGCCACAGCACCCACAATATTTGCTCCTGCTGCTGTTCGAAATGCTCCAGAGAGCATGCCTGCTGTTGCTTCAACTCCTGCAAACTTATCTACTGCCGTGAAGGATGATGAAAGCATGAGCTTTCCTCCACGTAGACCGTCTCCCGCAGTTACTGAAATTGGTCTTGGCAGGGGTATTGCCCGTGGCTTAACTAGTCAGCCTTTAGCTGCTCCCATAAGTGTAGGCCCAGTTCCAGGAAATGGGTCCATTACTGCAATTCCTCCAATAAATGACCTGTCCAAACGAAACATAATGAATACCGATGAGAGGGTTAACAGTGGCGGTCTTTCTCAGCAGTTGGTTTCACCTCTTGGTAGTAAAGTTCAACCACAGCCGGTTCTGAAGACTAACGACGCAGTTAGCTCTGATTCCAGTAACACAAGTGAAAGTGCGGTTATTGGAGGAAGGGTATTTTCTCCTCCGGTTGTTCCTGGGGCTCAGTGGAGGCCTCAAGCTCCTGCTGGTTTCCAAAATCAAAGTGAAACTGTACGTACCTTTGCTCCAGTTTTATTTCTGAATTCCACTCTGCTTTTGCAAATGATGTTATTGATCATAAGAATTTTATGGGCATTTCAGATGTATGAGTGCTTCAGCAATTATGCTGTTCTTTTGAGTCTTCTAAATTCCAACTGATTCAAACAACACTTGCATTTATTTGAAAATTTTCATCATCCCAATCTTGAATTCTTGTTCATTCATCTTGATCCAGTGTCAGTCTGAAACATCTAAATAACTGTGTTTTCCCTATTGTAGATTTTATTTATTTAGAATGTTAATCTATCACCAAGGTCATAAAATATCCATAGGATTATAGGAATATATGACATTTACTTATTCACATTTTCAGGGTCAATTTCGTGGAAGACCTGAGGTCACCGACCAAAGGGAGAAGTACTTGCAAAGATTGCAACAAGTACAGCAGCAGCAGGGCAACCTTCTTAACGCTTCTCATATAACAGGCATCAACCAGAAGCAATTTCCAACCCAGCAGCCCAATTCCCTCTTACAACAGGTTGTTCCTGCTTTTACTAATAAAAAATGTTGTGATAAGTGATATATCAATATCTCCTTTAGTCAAGAATCAGGAAGTACAAATTAGTTGAATATACCGAATTTTGATTGTATGCGTGTTACTTAGGTGCTGTGCCCTTTCTGTCTTTAGGAGTGCAGGTCCTTCTTTAGATGCTTCCATTCTAACCTCTTTCTGTTAAAGCATCAAATCAACTCGTAAAGTTTGTAGTAATATTTTGTGTAGGCATTCCTCAATCTTTTTTAACCATCTTATAATATCTGAAGTCAAAAGTCAATTCTTTATAGTGATTGTTTTCACATTTTCAATTTGTTCATTTTTGCAGTTTAATTCTCAGAGTTCTTCTATCTCTTCTCAAGGGGGCCTTGGGCTAGGGGGTCAGGGACCAGGTATCCCTTCTGCCTTCTCGTCTCAGCTAGAACCTCATGAATCCCAAATTCCCGAGCAATGTAATGGCCATGCATTTATTTCTAGTATATATAAAGTTGGACGCTCATAGTGTTTGACCACTAGTTTGTTTTGTGCATTAAGAATTTATCAATATGTGCAGACGCTGGGCAAACAAAAAGTGATGAGCAACAAGGCTTGGCCGATGATGCTAGTGTGGAGTCTGCTGCAACAACTGGACCTAATAAGCACACCAATGAAGATGACACTAAGGCTCCTTATTCGGTATGGTCCAACTTTTCCATACATGCCTGCTCATGAATTCAGTGAAACAAGGTGCATACAATTAAGGACACTGCAATTATCAGTGTGAATAATCAAATTGTGGAGTAACTAACAACTTAAAATCTACGGCATTTCTTAGCTAATTTTTTTAAAGAGGTAAATACAACATCCATTTACAGGATTCTGGGCTATTTTGCTCATATTTTGGAAAACTGGTCATGTGTATGGCCCATCTGGCTTGCAAAATAGACCTGAACTGGTCACATCAGTTCCAATCTGCATATCTTTTCGGTGCTCCTACAATGTGCTAGACATTAATTCTTAATAGTTTTTGACTGTATAATTTCCTTGTACTTCTATTAATGCACATAATGTAACACCTGGGACGTCACCCTGTGTGGCTTAATAGAAAAAAATCAGAACAACGTACAGTGTAATTTTTTCGCAGTAAATGTTTGGGGTAGTAGTGACTCAACTTTGTACTAACTTTAGTATAAAGTTACTACAAAGTTGAGTATTTTGGGATGGAGGGAGTAGTATTTTAGCGTGTGTTTGGTCTGAGCCTGAGCATACCCCATCAAAATTTCGGTTAGCCAAAATTTTGCCAAGGTTTTGCACTGTTGCTTGCCCATGTTGGCTAGAAAAATGCATAAGAGTGGCAAAATAGACCTGGGCATGGCCAAAATTTGGCAACCTTCTGAACATGAATCAGACATACCCTTAATTCTGGCCAAAATTTGGCAACCTTCTGAACATGAACCAGACATACCCTTAATTCTGTGTAGATGTGTATTGCATTTTGGTGCGCATATTTTCTTATTATTTGAACATTGATTTTTCTTGTATGGTTTTTACAGAATCCTCCAGCATCCGTAGCAGAAGGCACCCAGCTATCTAGAGACTCTGATCTATCACCCGGGCAGCCTATGCAAGCTGGCATGCCATCATCTGGTGTTGGTGTTATCGGCCGGAGGAGTGTATCTGATTTTGGAGCAATTGGAGACAATCTCAGTGGAGCTTCGGTAGTTTCGGGTCACGATCACCTTTATAATTTGCAAATGCTCGAAGCTGCATACCACAGGCTTCCCCAGCCCAAGGACTCTGAGCGTGCGAAAACTTATATTCCGGTATGGATGATGCTCTGTCATTTATATATGCACCAGATGTTGTAATGTAGATTTAACCTCCCTATCTGGTTACTTTTTCAGAGGCACCCTTCAGTGACCCCTGCTAGTTACCCACAGATTCAGGCACCGATTGTGACAAATCCTGCTTTTTGGGAAAGGCTCGGTAGTGATACATTGTCTACAGATATGTTATTCTTTGCATTCTACTATCAGCAGGTCAGGCTTCATAATACTTGTGTCCAAATTCCAAGTGTATATTTTTTTGTTTTCCCTGCAGCACCATTCATCCAGCTTTAATGAAGCTCTTGACATTTTTTTTATTTTTTATTTTTCCACTTTGGCAGAACTCGTACCAACAGTATTTGGCCGCCAAAGAACTAAAAAAGCAGTCATGGAGATTTCACAGGAAGTACAATACTTGGTTCCAACGGCATGTGGAGCCACAGGTCACGACCGATGAGTATGAGCGGGGATCGTACGTGTACTTTGATTTTCATCTCGCAGATGACGGCAATGGGTGGTAAGCTGATGATCCCTCTTTAGTATTTTTTGTTGTGTGGATTGATGACCAGTGCAGTACTGGTACTGCTAAAGGTTGTGAGTTGTTAACCCTGTTATTATTGATGGCTCGCTCGCTCGCTCGTAGGTGCCAAAGGATCAAGAACGACTTCACATTTGAATACAACTTCCTTGAGGATGAACTGTCAGTACAACCAAACTAGGGCACTAGGGCTGATCAAAGCGTTTGATCAATGCGACTCATGTAATTTTCAGAATGGAACTGTTGGAACCTGGAACAAATTCAAATTCCCCAGTTGTAAGTTGTAACCTTGTGGGCGAATTTAAATTTAGAGCTGTTGTGTGCATTCCTGGTCCCAGCCCTCAGAGTCTGAACCTCATTCTGAATTAGTTCCAGATTTCCTGGAAACTGGGAACTGGGCATGTCCAACGAATTTGATGGTACATTAAAATAAAGGACTTGATGCAACATTGTTAGGATCATCCTGCAAGCCGAGAAGAATCTCGAAAATCACACACGCCTTCTTTTTTGAAATCTCGAAAATCTTGCGCGCAATGCCCTTGGGTCGAACACCATTCATCCAAGAGGATTCCCAGAATTTAGCCATTTTACCATCGCCAATGATCACCGTAGTGTTCGCCGCAAAAAGGTCCTCATCCTTGTCAGTGCAAGGCGTTCCCATCCAAATCCATGTTTTTGTTGGGTCAGCCCACTTGAACCACAACTAATGGAGACACAGAGCTGAAGCAAACTTCTCAAGGTTGAGCACACCAAGACCCCCATGAACCTTGGGCTTGCAGACGAGGTGCCAATTAACCATTTAACCTTACACTTGCCTCCGTCACTTTATTGTAGCCTGCCCAAAGATAGGCGCATCTGAGGCTATCAATCTTTTTCCTAACTTCAACAGGGAGGACGAGGTGCCAATTAACCATTTAACCTTACACTTGCCTCCGCCACTTTATTGTAGCCTGCCCAAAGATAGGCGCATCTGAGGCTATCAATCTTTTTCCTAACTTCAACAGGGAGGTCAAGAGGCGTGAGGTGATATATGGCTATGGCTGTGAGGACGGCCTTGACCAGCACAATGCGCCCAGGAGTGGCCACATGCATGGCCGACCAGGGGGGTAGCTTCCCAGCCACCATTTCCTCTAAGTATTGGAAGTGTATGCGCTTCAGCCTCGTAACTGAAAGAGGAAGACCAAGATATCTCATGGGGAAGGCTGTCCGTACCGCCGGGAAGGCCTGCAGAATGTCATCAAGATTGATATTGGCACAATGAATGGGCGCCACACGACTTTTTCATAGTTGGTAACCAAGCCAGTAATATCACCAAAGGCGCAGAGCGTCGATGCCAGAAAATGGATATCCTCCTTAATTGGTGCGACAAAGATGGCCGCATCATCAACATACAGGGAGGCCCGAATGGGGTTGCCTCGGAGTGGGTGAAGCTTGCCTTGATCGGTGGCCTTGACGAGGATGTGATGGAGCGGGTCAATGGCGAGGGCAAAAAGGAGGGGGGAGGGGGAGGGGGGTCCCCCTGCCTAAGACCGCGACCGTGCATAATGGGGTCGCCCGACACACCATTGAGGAGAACTCTGGAAGAGCCCGTGGATAGGTGGGCGGAGGTCCAATCACGAAAACGGTTTCGAAAGTGGTGGTGCATCAATAAATCCATCAAATAGTCCCATCTAAACGAATCGAAAGCTTTCTTGATGTCTAACTTGAAGCATGGTTGGAGATTTGTTGCGATGAAAACGGCGAGCCAAGTTGCGTACGTACATGAAATTGTCATGAATGCTCCTCTTCTTGATGAAAGCACTTTGTGTATTGGAAACGAGATCTGGCATGTGAGGGGCGAGATGAGTGGCCATCATCTTAGCAATGATCTTCGCAGCGGCCTAGATGAGACTTATGGGTCTAAAGTCAGAAATGTCGTCCACCCCATCTTTCTTTGGGATTAGGGTACTATTGGCTGAGTTGAGCCAGGGAAGGCTGGAAGTGTGGAGAGTTGAGAAGCTATTGATCGCTTTCATAAGTTCCGGCTTGATGATGTCCCAACATTCCTTGAAAAACGCTCCAATGAAGTCGTCAGGGCCGGGAGCTTTATCACAGGGAAGATCATTGATTGGCTGCCCGAACCTCGTCCTCTGTGAACAAAGCATCTAGCTCAGAGAGATTAGACATCGATTGTGGGATAGAAGCCCAATTGAAGTCCTTGGCGCGAGAGGGCCCTTCCCAATAGCTTTCGAAAAGTGGTGCTGAATAATCACTTTCTTGTGATCATGGCGCGTAACCCAGCCATTGTTGTGTTTAAGTCGGTGAATGAAATTCTTCATTCGATGATGGTTGATACGGAGATGAAAAAACCGAGTGTTAGCATCTCCCTCTTTGAGCAACTTAATTCGCGAGCTTTATCTCTTCCTTGCTCGCTCAAGGACCGCCAAGACCAACACTATCCTTTTCAACGCCTTTGTAAGGTTCCACTCCGCTGGGCTGAGCAGCCTGAGCTCTTGCGTGACGTCAAGCCGGAGAATGATCTCAAGGGCCATGTGGAGTTGGACTAATCGAGCCTAAATAGCAATGTTTTAAATAGCGGGCTATGGAGAATAGCAGCGGGCCTCCAAATCAGCTACAGCGGGCTATTTGTGAAGACGACCATTTAGCGGCACCCTACTAAAAAGGCTATAGCGGAGCTATAGCCGGCTATTTAAAACTATGCTAAATAGCCAACAAACACAATCTCTCCAGCTAGACACAGAAGCAGCAGCAACACGCGGAGGATTGTCAGCAACTCTGGTGGCCGCCAGATCCCTTGACCTTCATCAGCTTCAACTGGGAGGACACAATACTGAGCGACAACTCTGGCGACCGCGGGGACGCCGGAGTGTTGTCCTTGTTTCTGGCGAGGTCCCGGCTCAGCCTCGTTGTGGCCAACGATCATAAGCGGTAACTCCGGCTATCGCCGGCTAGCAGCGTCCGGCGAGGTCCTGGCTCAGCCTCATCGCTGTCGCTCCTCACGTTGTCTTTGCTTTCAGCCTTTGTGAAATCGACCGACACCAGAAAATATTTCAGGCACCTAGGATTTACCAAACGCGTGGAAATTTCAGAAAATCGTTAAACAGACTTGCCACGGAAATTCAATCCCAGTTCTGCTAAATCGAGGAATGCCAAGCATGCATCTGATCCGTCCGCTCGCTCTTCTTACGTTCGATCGAGGGATCCACCCAACATGCATGACATGGCGCGTGATCTCCAAATAACTAGGTCAAACCTACTCATTGCTTTATACATTGTACAATTGTCTTTATTGCCTCATTAAAATGGTAGGCACTAATGCAACCTTTATACAGTGTATTTTTTTAGGCTTCCTATTTCGAGTTCCCTTTTGGCCTTCTATTACAACTTTGAGAAATTTTTTGTCACAATAAATATTTAAAGATTGCAGGATAAGGAGCTTGCTATTGTTGTTGTGCTTGCAATAAAAAAAATACTTTATGTTTATGTGATTGCCATTATGTATGAAATTTTCAGATTAGCTATACACTTAGAAAGAAGTATTTAAATACTACTTACAAATCACGAGTTCTTAACAATTTGTAGATTTATGTGATTGCCATTGCTCTATATGTTTGTCTGTTGGCATGATCTAACACTTCATGTAAAACACACAACTTTCATATTTGACTGTTAGTAGCAACACCCAACCATTGCTAAATAAGTAGTAGCTTCAGCAAGATTTGAGAAAGATAGTGTGTCTACTTAACGATTGGAAAAAAATGGTCCACCTTTTCAAAATATCTTAGTTTTGAATCATGAGAGTACACTATGTTGAGTTATATCCGCAATGCAGGTTCAAAGACGTGAGGCCATTACGGTCAAACTGGCTCCAAATTTGCTTAAAAAGGCAGCAGTGACCGTGCCATTGTATGCGATATGCATTGTTCACATGTGCATACTATTACCATCATGTGAAAAAAAATCCAGGTATTCATATTTCTTACTGTCCATGATGCTTAATTTCCACATGTGCATACTGTTACAATCAAATAAAAGGCATAAATCTTGCCATGTTTATCATCTTTGTTAGCAAACAAAGCAACTTACCTGGATTTTTTCTTCCAAATGCATTGATATGTTTATCTTTCTTCAAATTAAAGAAACTATTTCTTGCACTTGAACTTCTTTTATTTTGTACAACCTATACAAGGCAGAGTTATATTTTTGTGCCACCCATAGGTAATTTTTCTAATATAGGATTTACTGAACCTATTAGTACTGATCATGTTGTTGCTGTTCCAGAGAGGCTTCTAGCAGAAGCAACTCATGGTGAACTTGAAGAAAGGCCCATCGAACCTCCTTGATGTTGGTAACATTGATCATGAGGTAATCTTTCAGAATTGCATTAGAGGTTCCAGTGGTGTTGCCATGTATGTTTCCTTTTTGGCTATGTTCAGTTGACAAAGATTCAATAACTTTATGTATAGGGTGTTCTACATGACACATCTTGCTATCGTGTAAATTATGTTGTTGAAACGAAGGACATATGATAATTTTGGATGACCTTTTACTCCTCTCTGTTATATGGAGAAGAATATTTTGATGGTCGGTTTAATTGGATTTCTATGTAATGGACATGGTACGTATGTATCACGTTTCATTTCCCTTTTAGCCAAGAACATATTCAAGCTAAATAAAAAATATCATAAGTAGAAAAAGTTTCACGGACATTGGACCAAATAACAAAGAGATAAAAGGTCTCTATCGATCCTGATCCATTGATGTGTACTAAAAATCCCACTTATCAAATGTGCCATTGCAACAATATATCAGCTCTATCATCTCAACAGCAAAGAACAATAGGTTAAGACACAAGAGACTTATCGACGGGCTTAAACACAACAGATTAAGACACAAGAGAATCATCAACAGGCTTAAATATGGGCACGGCGTGGCGCCGCACCTCCGCCTGCTAGTTCAATACAGATCCACTAAACATGCTTGCCATGCATGGCAATGGCAATGGCAATGGCATGATGCGTGATCTCCTATTCCTAACAATCAGGGGAAGCCTTGTTCTCCTCCTGGTGATCCTCTCCTCCACCATCGTCCACGTCATGTCGGACCCAGACCTATGCATCGGCTGCCGCATCCACGTCTGGCGCCTCCCTGCGCACTTCAATGCGGACCTCCTCAGCCACTGTGGCACCTCCTTCCCGCTTGCAGACCATCCCTACGCTACGCCCTCATGCGCCTTGGTCACCAACCACGGCGTCGGCTCCCGCACAAATGACAACCGCTCCCACTCCTAGTATCGCTCCGACACGCGTCTCCTCGAGCCCTTCTTCCATCGTCGCCTCCTCGACTGCCTTGCCAGCGACCCTGCCCGAACCGACGTAGTCTTCCTCACCTACTACGCCTCCCCCGACGCACTCCCCTTCCTCCTCGAACCCTCCATGCTCAAGTTCTTTTGTGCCCATGGCGCCCTCCTTGCCTAGATCCTTGCGCTGAACCGCCCGCACCTCCTCGCGCGCCGCTCGACACGGACCCAAGGCTCTGGGGCACCACCTTCCTGCTCCACCGCGCCCCCTCCTCAGATAGCTGGACCCGACGCTCGGGATCACATGCGGCCTTACCTCACTAGCGTCGGGTCCAATGTAATTGGCGTTCTCTCCAGTGCTTGTAATCGTCGCTAGGTGGTCCATAGACCTGATTTTAATTATTATTACCTTTTGTATTACCATGATTGATGAATAGATTGGAAATTTGTCTAGAAAAAAAAAGGGCGTTCTCTCCGTTGTGCAGCTCAACTGGATTTCCTCGCCCAAAATATTTTCTGATCCCGTACCAATTTCTTCTAGAAATATTCCGGGCCTCGCTCCTGCGCTTAGGGCATCTGTCTAGTGAACCCCTTTTTTGCTAAGCGTTGAAAAGGAAAAAAAAACAACTGATTTCAATCGTACGTACAGGTTGGCACGTATGGTGCACACACAAAATTTGGGTCCGTCGTGAATTGTGGCTTCCATGGTCCAAGTGAATTTCCTACCCATGAACGAGTTTGGATTTGACGTTCTGGTCTTTCCTCGTGAATGAAATATTCATGGTCCTCTCCTACTATTTCTTCCATTGGATATAGACAAACGACTCAGATGAGCTGAAGACGGGATCGATCCGTGGGAGGGTTGTGACAGGCCAATCACATCAATCCGTGCCCAGCGCGAACCAACCCTGTGGTTAGATGGTTAGGAGGACAGTGGTATCCCAACCACCAAAGTTCAAGTCCTACACTTAATACCGGTGCTCGCATTTCTTTGGATTTATAGTCATGCAAAATTTCCAACGCCGCACCCGGAATATCTCCCGCCCCCACTCAATCCGCTTGTGCCGAAAAATCGTCCCGCATGCACGTTGCAAATATTTCGGCCTGCCTGCGTGCACACATCCTCCAAAATATCTCGAGCGCACCTTGTAAATCCTGGATGATGCCTCTGAAATATCTCCCGCCTCCAACAATCTCATTGTGCCAAAATTTCCCAGCTCAATCCGCATGCCACCGGCAAATATTTCGTCCCGTGTGCACTCGCGTGCAAAATATCCCCTGCGTACATTCGCCGCGCCCTATGAATGTTTTGGGGACTAGATGAATGACGCAAGAACTTTTTAATAGTAGAGATAATGAAATCTACTCCACCTAAAAAACATAGTGAGGGGCTGACACTTCTTATAGGAACCCTTGCACGAATCGTTCCCTCAGGAAGCCTCATTCAAGCAAACAAATTTATTATAGAGCGTTTCTTCAAAAAACCACTGCCCAAAGAACGTTCTAAGAAACGAGCCTAGATCACCCAAAATCCTTTGCAGCTAGACATATGAATGGAACATGTTTCTTCATCATCGCATACTACAAGTTTAGTTGTTCAGTGGGAGGAGTGTTCTCGTCTATCACGAAAACACCTATGATAAATTCGTTGATGTTATTAAGATGTTGTACCGACTCAATATTTCGGAGGTGGGATGTGCCTGCATGCGTTCAACACAGAATTAGAGATGGATGAGTGTATATACGTGAGTATCTACATTTGTGCTGTGTTAGAAAAATTACGAACTTTGTCGAAAAAAAAGAAAAATTACGAACACTTTGCTACGCTAGTAACCCCATTGCTTATAATAATTTATGAAAGGGACCTGCTTACCCCGCAAAAAAACACCCAAAACTTGGTATGCGTCCGATCCGCTAAACTTTGTTGTGCATGCATCCGATCCGGGCGCTCTTCTTCTCCTCCTGACGTTCGATCCACATGAGTACATGACATGCCACGGCGCGGGATCTCCTAACAATTAGCTAGGGCAAAACCTTGTTCTCCTCCTCCTCCTGGAAATCCTCTCCCCCAACGCCGTCGCCGTGCCGGAGCCAGGACCCATGCGCCGGCCGCCGCATTCCCTGAAAATTCAAGCCCAGATCCGCTAAATAATCTTGCCATGCCCATGCCCATGCCCATGCATGCATCCAATCCGCGCGCTCTTCTTCTCTCACGTTCGATCGAGGGATCCACCCAACATGCATGACATGGCGGGCGATCTCCTGATAACTAGGGCAAACCTGCCTCTCCTCCTCCTGGTGATCCTCTCCTCCACCGCCGTCCACGGCGTGCCGTTGCCGGACCCATGCGCCGGCCGCCGCATCCACGTCCGGCGCCTCCCGGCGCGCTTCAACACGGACCTCCTCCGCCACTGCGACGGCGCCTTCCCGCTGGCCGACCACCCCTTAGCCACGCCCTCCTGCGCCTCGCTCGCCAACCACGGCCTCGGCCCGCGCACCCACAACCGCTCCCGCTCCTGGTACCGCACCGACGTGCGCCTCCTCGAGCCCTTCTTCCACCGCCGCCTCCTCGACCGGGACTGCCTCGCCGACGACCCCGCCCGCGCCGACGCCGTCTTCCTCCCCTACTACGCCTCCCTCGACGCGCTCCCCTTCCTCCTCGACCCCGCCATGCTCAACTTCTCCGGCGCGCACGGCGCCGCCCTCGCCCAGTTCCTCGCGACCGACCGCCCGCGGGTCCTCGCCCGGCGCCACGGCCACGACCACTTCCTCGTGCTCGCCGGCCCGGCCTGGGACTACGCGCAGCCGGCCGACACCGATCCCAGGCTCTGGGGCACCACCTCGCTGCTCCGCCGCCCCGAGTTCGACAACTTCACCTTCCTCACGCTCGAGTCCCGCGCGTGGCCGTGGCAGGAGCACGCCGTGCCGCACCCGACGTCCTTCCACCCATCGTCCCTCCCACGGCTCCGCGCATGGATCGCCCGCGCGCGCCGCTCGCGCCGCACGGCGCTGATGCTCTACGCCGGCACCGTGACCAGGCCGTCCCGCCCCAACATCCGGAGCTTCATCCTCGCCGAGTGCGCGAACCGCACCGACACATGCACCGTCGTCGACTGCCATGGCGGGTCCTGCGCGCTCGACCCGGTGCGCTCCATGCGGCCCATGCTGAAGGCCAAGTTCTGCCTGGAGCCGCCGGGGGACACGCCGACGCGGCGTTCGACGTTCGACGCGGTGGTGGCCGGGTGCGTGCCGGTGTTCTTCGAGGACGCGTCGGCGAGAACGCAGTACGGGTGGCACCTGCCGCCGGAGAGGTACGAGGAGTTCTCGGTGACCATACCCAAGGACGCGGTGATGCTGGGGGGCGTGCAGATCATGGAGACCCTGGCGGCGGTGCCGGAGGAGGAGGTGGCCAGGATGCGGGAGCGGCTTCTGGAGCTGGCGCCGAGAGTGGTCTACCGGCGGCACGGTAGCGCGGCAGAGAGGATGAGGGAGGCGAGCATGGACGCGGTGGACATTGCCGTGGAGGGCACGCTGCGGAGGATACGTGGGCGGGTGCGCGCTCTGGAGGATGGCCGGCCGGAGGCCATGTACGCCATGGAGGACGACGACCAAGAGATCTAGCTTGCTCATCGTATTCTTCATGTGGATGTAATCCTGCAACGCAACAGATGTATCCAAATGATAAATGCCACACATGTGACACCAAGTAACAGCGCCCTGCGGTTTTGATGTTGCATATATAGATCAGTCACGGCGTGCATTCTTTTATCTTGTGTTTTGGGTTGCATACTCGCCTCGGCGAAGATTTATGCTCAGTTAAAAACAATAACGGGCGATGAAAATCGATGGAACACTCGACAAACATGATGAATGAAAAAAAAACAATGAGGCGGCGTCGGTGGTAACATGACGGCAGGCGCGGTGAAGAAGGCGTGGTAGCACACGAGGCGGAGCTCGCTGGTCACATGGCGGGGATCATCATGGAGGTCATGGAGATGCCCTATCTTTAGGTTAATAACCCTGAAAAGGGGTAAGCCGAGTAGGCTTTGCCGAGTGTAACACTCGGAGAAGTGTTTACCGAGCGGACATCGACCTTCGTCGAGTACCGAGTATATGGCAAAGAACCAGATTCCAGTAGTGAAGGGAGTGTTGGTTGTTCTTGGTGGACTTGGATCAACAAGGTGATCTAAACACTCATATATTTCTTTACAGAGTAGTTTATGAATGAGATAGGAGAGAAATCTGAAAGTAGTGAGTTAATCACTCAACGTAGTCTATGGTTCAGTTCGACTCTATTTGAGAGACCCGCTTGCTCATTGCAATTCATGACTGTGATACAGGAATGGTTCATGCGCCCTGTCTTTGCTAGGCTAAAGAAATGGTTATTCAAAGTCCTCAAACGAAAATGTAAGGCACCAGTGGTCTAGTGGTAGAATAGTACCCTGCCACGGTACAGACCCGGGTTCGATTCCCGGCTGGTGCATTTTTTGGTCCATCTATGTTTGTTTTGAGTTCTGAGAATTTCATCCATGTTAATTCATCTAATCTTGATGCTAAATCCTGCACGCCGTGATCTTCTCACTTGTATAAGTATTTGTTTTTTTGTTTTATAGACATCAAAAGCAGAGGGAGAAGAGTAGTGAGAGCGAAATCATGGTGTGTTTGTGCCCACTCTTCCGGGTTTGACTCTTGGCTACTCCAGTCTCTTCATTTTTTGGTCCTTTATTTTCATCTATGTTAGTTCATCTAATCTTCATGTTAAATCATGCACACCGTGATCTTGCCACTTGTATAAGTACTTGTTTTTGCCCCTTCACCTTTTCCCGAGTAAAGTCCAACCTGTAAAATGACTTGAATTAAGATTGGGCGGTATGAGATCTCGAGCCTTTGTGATCGCATAGTGTTTGTCTCCTCCTATGCTTTTTTCCGGCTCAGGCAACCACACACCATTTCCTTGCTAAAATGTGTTCGACAGGTAGTTCGTGTTGTTTATCACGGCGACAATGAAGTTGTCGGGGGGAAACTTCATGAGAAGCTTTGCAAGTCTTATGGAAAACGACCGTGTCTAGCACCATGAGAAACATAGACTTGCTGAAGAGAGTGTTGCGTAAGAGGAAGTTGTGGAGTATGTATTTTCGTGCATCACTAGAGGCATAGATGTCACTGAAGGGAGTATATACATAGCCATCCATTATCTTCTGCCCACTACAAAAAGTTTCGATCGTTTCCACAATAAAATAAAATATTGACCATACTTATTTATTTTCAGATGTCTGCTTGCGTGTTTACATTATTTTGGTACGTAAATGAGTACAATTAAAGCATTGATTCTGCCATAAATAATAGCTACAGAAACAGCGGATTTCGCCTGCATGTGTCAAAAGCATATTATGGCAGTACATTAATTCGGATTTGATCTTGCTCAGATGGCATCGTTGTTCTCCCTAGCTACCTATCTCCATGACCTATAAAATCCATGTGAATTAGACCATCATCGATCTCACACATAGTTGAATAGTCGATTGTCTCAAGAGATGGGGACTATTACTGCTGGATTCCATCTTTTATTTCTCATTCCCACAATTGCATTGCATGCCCATGCCTCATCTCAGGAAGCGCATCTCACAAAATTCCTCTCGTCTAAAAGATCCAAAAGCAACATCAGCAACAAAATTGGTGATCCTACCGGTTTCCATGGCGGACCATTTCTCAGAATCACCAGCAGCCCCCGAACAGATGGGTACCCGGGCTCCAACCACATCGCTCTGAAGGCGGCCGACAAGATCTCGGCGCTGCCAGGGCAGCCGGAGGGCGTCGACTTCGACCAGTATGGCGGGTACGTGACTGTCGACGGCCATAATGGCCGTGCACTCTTCTACTACTTCGTGGAATCTCCCGGCAACCCGGCGGCGAAGCCACTCCTCCTGTGGCTCAACGGAGGTGAGGAAGATACACTCTACTACTAGTAGCTAGCTAGTACCATTGCGTATTGTTGAACACTATATGCCGGTTTGGATTAATATATGGAGCATGCATGCAGGGCCTGGGTGCTCGTCGCTGGGCTTTGGAGCGATGCGTGAATTGGGCCCTTTCCGGGTGAACAGAGACAACCAAACCCTCACTAGGAACAACCATGCCTGGAACAACGGTAATGGTCCTATATATTCCCATTTTAACAATACTCGTATCAAAATAGGTGTAAGGAAAAGGGATAAAAATCTTAATTTCTAGTACTCCTTTTGTTTTTATTTACTCTGCATACTAGCTCTGCCTTAAATCAAACTTTATAAACTTTGATCAAATTTATAGAAAACTTATTGGCATCTCTAAATACCAAATCAATAATATTGATATAATGGTGTATATTTTGACATCACATATAAATTTTTTTATTTTAAATGCTCGTGTTGTTTTCTATAAATTTGGTCAAACTTTGTAAATGTATATCAAAACCTTATTGCAGTGGCAAACGTCATCTTTCTGGAATCACCCGCCGGCGTGGGGTTCTCCTACTCCAACACGTCTTCTGATTACGACAGGATGGGGGATCCATTGACAGCCCAGGACACCTACGCCTTCCTCGTCAACTGGCTTGACAGGTTCCCCGAGTACAAGGCACGCGCCCTCTACATCGCCGGCGAGAGCTACGCCGGCCACTATGTGCCCCAGCTCGCCGCCACCATCTTAGCCCACAACAACGACACGGGTGTCATACTAAATCTCAAGGGCATCTTGGTCGGAAACCCGCTTCTGGACGACGCGAAGGAGGAGAGAGGGCACCACGAGTACCTATGGAACCACGGGGTGATCTCCGACGAGGTATGGGCCGAAATCGCCGGCCACTGCAACTTCAGCGACGACTCCGCCTATGGTGATGATAGGTGCTACAAAGCTATTACTAAATCCCAGTATGAGAGTGAGGACCTCGACATCTACAACATATACGCTCCCACCTGCATCACTGACAACAACGGCTCCTACTACTCCAGCAGCCAAGTATGGATGAGTATAACAAAGACTTGGTTCACTAAACATATACTCCCTCCGTTCGGAATTACTTGTCTCAGATCTGGATGTATCTAGAACTAAAATACGTCTAAATACATCCATTTATGCGACAAGTAATTCCGAACGGAGGGAGTACATATATATTCTACAAGTTGCATTCTAGCAAGTGCTTGAAGTGTCTTCTTTCAGTTACCTGGGTACGATCCGTGCGGCGAAGCGCCTACCATGGCCTACCTGAACCTTCCTGCGGTGCAAAGGGCTTTCCATGCTAGAGAAACCAAATGGAGTGACTGCAAGTACGAACACCTAAGATCACCCTGAAAGAGCCTTATATGCATATTAGTATATTCTTGTTCGATTTCATGAACTGACCTGTCTAACTGGCCTCGTGTGTTATGTTGGTGCAGAATCTTTGTGGATTTCAAGGACTCGCCGGATACCATGGTGCCAACCTTGAAATGGCTAATCGGCCATGGCTTGCCCGTGTGGCTCTTCAGGTAATCCACGTCCACTGCAGACCATTGCAAACATGTATGCTTCTTGTTGGTACTCAAACTAACAAAATGATTTTCAGTGGGGATTTGGACTCAAGGTGCCCGATCACCAGCACGAGGCACGCCATCCGCGACCTCAACCTCTCCGTCACCGAGCCATGGCGTCCATGGACGGTCAGCCATGAGGTAGGGGGCTATGTTCAACAGTACAAGGGAGGGTTCACGTTCGCTACCGTGAGAGGAGCAGGGCACACGGTCCCGACCTTCCAACCCGAGAGAGCCCTCATACTGCTCCAGTCCTTTCTCAAAGGGATCCTCCCGCCTTACGAGAAGGCAAAGTAGTTTTTGCTCTCGTTTTACGATGGATGGTGTAATCTAATGCCATCATGTCATGTAGCGAGTTTCATTACCGTGATAGTACATATTTCATCTATTTGCGCTTTCGGTCTTTCACCAAGAAGATGCACGCGACTACAAGTTTGGTTATGTGTGTTTTGCTAAATGGTGCAACTTTACCCTATAAAATCCGAGTGATGTGTCCTTCCAACTATATATGTTTGTCCTTCACAGTTGCATCCTTAGAATTGTATTTCTCCTTCTCTCTTTTTTCGGGTAATATTTCTCCTTCTCAATTGCATACTTACTGTGTTTTTTCCTTCTCAGATGTATCTTTTAACTTCAGGAATAAGCTCTGGTTTTTTTTTCCGGGGGAGGAATAAGCTCTGGTTGACTCTAAAGTCTACATTCTAGGGTGTTCCTATCTCCTTTGTCGATGTGGGACTAAATCATGCACTCTGCGTCATATTTATTAGGGAAAAAACAAAGACTAGGTCTAGTCCTTTGTACTCTCATGATCAGTGGAGTATTAGAAAGCCCAAATAATTAGTGGAGTACTCTCTCACGCTCCTGGGCGCCACACTCTTGGATGGGTGCTTACCAATTAAGAAACCAGTAACCATTTACTTTGTTCCACAATTTTTGAAACAAAAGAAGGCATCACTCACTAGTACAAGGGCCTATTGTCCAAGGCCGTCCACGTGGCCGTTGCTTGGAGGTCCACCTTTAGTCCCGGTTGGTAACACCAACCGGTACCAAAGGAAATTTTATGATATTTTTTTTGAAAATTTTCGTTTTTTTTTATTTTTAAATTTCTGAATTATTTTAACCTCTAATCTTTAATCACCCTCATCACTGCTCAATTTAATCTCTAATCTCTAATCATCCCTCATCATCTAACTTCCCGGACGGTCACCCATCTCACTTCCAGGTTCTATTCTCCCTTGTTTTCAAGTCTGCACTTGTTGTTTTCCTGACAATAGTAAGATGTCAATCCTATTAACCCTCAGGAATTTAGCTTGAGAATGAAGTCACACATTTCACTGTTTGAGTTGAAATTATTGTTCTAAAAAACAATAATTATTTAGTTACACTAATACTTTCTTGAATAAGTAGTTTGACCACAGTTTGACCAGATTTGACCAAAATTCAAAAACACTGAAATAATTATTTAGTAACACTAATATTTCTTGAATAAGTAGTTTGACCATAGTTTGACCAGATTTGACCAAATTTCAAAAAAACTAAAATAATTATATAGTAACACTGATATTCTTGAATAATTATTTAGTAACACTAATATTTCTTGAATAAGTAGTTTGACCATAGTTTGACCAGATTTAACAAAAAATAAAAAAAACTGAAATTTGAGCATAACTTTTTTTCTTTTTAGAATTTGAGGATTCTAAAAATTTGCAAACAGGCCATAGGCCGTCAAAATCGGATGCGGATTTTTTTGCTGAACATTTTGATATATTATACGTTTTTTTCTGACATAGTATGCAAAAGTTATAGCCGTTTTACATTTTCTCTACACTTTTTGCAAAACATGTCCAAATTTAAGTTTTTAAATTTTCCTAACTAGTAGATGTAGTAACATAACAACATCTCGAAGGATTTTAATTTTTGAAGTTTTTATCATTTTCTTTTGCTTTTTACAAAACTGAAAAGGCGATTGGGGGGGGGGGGGGGTACAGTTTGAAAATGGGACCTTTAGTACCGGTTCGTGCCACGAACTGGTACTAATGCCTTAACCTTTAGTACTGGTTCGTGCCATGAACCGGTACTAATGGGCATCGCACCCATTAGTACCGGTTCGTGGCACCAACCGGGACTAAAGGTCTCATTTGAACCAGGACTAATGTCTTTGCCGCATGAACCGGGACCAATGCTCACATTAGTCCCGGTTAATGACTGAACCGGGACTAATGGGCTAACCCGGCCTGGACCAAAGCCCTGTTTTCTACTAGTGACTATGTATCAAAGAAAACAAGTAAGCACCCAAGCAAACTACCAGAACCTCCAAAAGCTTAATCCCTTGGATCATACTATAAGTATTGTGGTTCGCTTGCATTTAACTGGTCACTACAACACTTGATTTTGGTATGTGTATTCTATTAAGGATGGACTTATAATGAATGAATATTACCATCAAGGGGGAGAATATTGGAATATTGATCTCGACTCCTAACTAACCGAGAGATAAGGGGGAGTCAATCCCTCGTACGCACCATGGTAGGAGGTCCAAACAAATGTATTTGTTCCGTTCCCTATTCCTTAGAATCCCACATATAAAGAGAAAGTACTTGCTCCCCTGTAAGTTATTGTTGTCACTAATAACATTGTCACACCAGTGGCGGCGAGCGCTTTTTCCTGTTTGTCATTGTTGTGACTAATAACATTGTCAAGCTCTTTTTCCTGCTCGTCGCCGTTAAGAATTTTAAAAAACAAACTATATTATTTTGTTCTCATAATTTATTATGCAGGTGACATTAAGCCAATAGGCAACACATGTAGTCACACATATGCAAAATCTTTATCTTTTGCCGGACTAATTACTGTATGCACTAATATGTACTAAATATTAGAGCATATGTTAACTAGTCCAACAAACATTGAGGCATGCACGCGACTACAAGTGATGCTCATGCCTTCTATGACATGAAAGAAAAAATAGTATGACATATTTGTACATAATTAGTCCAACAAAATATTTTGCAAATATTATATCACACTTATACGGTTAAACCAGTCTGTACTTGTTGCCAACTACTGTAAACACAACGGCAAACAACACACAAAATATGGAAACATCACATATTAGCATGCTAGTCTTGGACTGTAGTTGATACTTGTGCATTCTAGCGGCTATCGTCTTCCTCTCCAGTTTGAACCTCTCATTCCGAGCCTTCTTCATTTTGATCTTCTTCTCCAGCATTAATTTCTCGCTAGCAAGCTCCCTCATAACAATTCTTGCCCTCCCCTCCCTTTCTTTGTCAAGCCACTTGAAATATGCGCATGCCCTGTAATCATGTGCATTGCAAGAAACACGATTTTGTTAGATTCTTTTAATTTTTAGCTAGTCAACCACATACAAACTATGACAACTAACCTTGAAAGGGCAATCCAAAAATCTTCTCTGCATGTCAATGCCTTTGTTGCACACACGGCGAACATGATCTTGTTTGCACATACACTTCTTCCCGTTGCACACCACATTACTGAAAACCGCGTCGGGCTCATCTGTGGAAGCCCATTCTCGATATATAGGAGCTCCTAAAATGTTTGTCTGAAATAACGGGTGATGAAAGTCGGCGGAAACCGGTCGGTAAACACTCGACAAACCTGATGAACGAAAATAGAAAAGAAGCACCAGCGGGAGAACATCGTGGCGCCCGTGGTAAAGAAGAAGTAGCACGAGAGGCGGAGCTCGCTGGCCACGGGGATCACCATGGAGGCTATAGGGATCAGCACATGTATTAGTTGATCAGCATCGAAGCTGAACAGTGGTCTAGACGGTCATATTATATAAGCTTCAAATAAAAATGTCATCGAGGCACCAGTGGTCTAGTGGTAGAATAGTACCCTGCCACGGTACAGACCCGGGTTCGATTCCCGGCTGGTGCACCTTTTTTTATTTTTAGTCATTTCTTTTTCGTATAATAGGTCTGTTATTTCATTTAATCTTGATATACGCATGATAAAACGCTGCTTGCATAGATTCATATCTTTGGTTGTATGCCTGTGGGAGAAAGAGAAGGGATGGCGCCGCACAAATAGTTTTATCATTTTTTATAGATGTTTGATACTACTAGCTTGATGTATTTATAGTTTTTTGGTATATAATGAAAGCATGACAGTTCTGTTGAATATATACGAGAAAAAATATCCATCCAATCTATAGTTATAAAACATAGTATCATGGTAGATCTGGATTTGATATTGTGCAGATGATATGGAGTATTGGTCATAAATACATATATACACACTCCCAAAAAATATAGCACAACCTCCACGCCTCCATGGCCTATAAAAAAACCGCACGATTCCACCATCATCGATCTCACTCACACACGATATATGGGGAAGTTTACTGCTGCTGCTGCATTGCACCTTTTGCTTTTTATTCCCACTTTGGGATTGCACCACTTTGGGATTGCACGCCCGTGCATCTCAGGAGGCCCATCTAACCAAATTCCTTTTATCTAGAAGAACAGACACCACCACCACCACCACCACCACCACTAATGATCCTACTTTATATGACAAGTCGGTTCTCGGCAGCCTCCGAACAGATGAGTACCCCGCCTCCGACCACGGTGCTCTGAAGGTGGCCGACAAGATCCCGGCGCTGCCAGGGCAGCCTGAGGGTGTCGACTTCGACCAGTACGGTGGGTACGTGGCCGTCGACAGCCACAATGGCCGTGCTCTCTTCTACTACTTCGTTGAAGCGCCCGGCGATGCGACGGCGAAACCACTCCTCCTCTGGCTCAATGGAGGTAAGAAAGACACTACAGCTAGCTAGTGTGAATTATGTTGCACCGTGAAAGTACACTTGCAACATGGGAGGGAGGTTTGATGTGGAGCAGGGCCTGGATGCTCATCGCTCGGCCATGGAGCGATGCGAGAGTTGGGCCCTTTCCGTGCAGACAGGGACGGCAAAACCCTCACGAGGGACAAGTATGCCTGGAACAACGGTAACCATCCATTTCCCTTTTGAAATGTCACTCTGCTGCCTCCAATACATTAGATCTGATCAATATTATTAGATTCATCATTGAATATTTTAATATTTGTTATTTTAAATGTTTGTGGTGTTTTCTATCAAATTGGTCAAACTTTGTAAATGTACATATCAAAACCTTATGTACCTTGCACCATCAAAACTTGCAGTGGCCAACGTCATCTTCCTGGAATCACCCGCCGGCGTAGGATTCTCCTACTCAAACACGTCTTCCGACTACGACGGGATGGGGGGTCCAATGGCTGCCCAGGACGCCTACGTCTTCCTCGTCAGCTGGCTCAACAGGTTCCCCGAGTACAAGGCACGCCCCTTGTACATCACTGGGGAAAGCTACGCTGGTCACTACATCCCCCAACTCGCCGCCACCATCTTAGCACACAACAGCAGCAGCAACACCATTAACCTCAAGGGCATCATGGTTGGGAACCCTTACCTCGACAGGATGAAAAACCTCATAGGGCACTACGAGTACCTGTGGAGCCACGGTGCCATCTCCGACGAGGTATGGGCCGACATTGCTGGCGGCTGCAGCATCAACGACTCCTCCATCAGCGCGAGGTGCTACCACGCTATTACCGAATGTCAGGACGGTATCCTGGATCACGATAACATATACGCTCCCACATGCATCATCGACACCAACGGCTCCTACTATTCCAGCACCTACGTACGTAACCAAAAAAAAAAATGAACAGTTCGCGCAAGTTTTATTGAGTTTTTTCCCATTTTTTTGAACACAGTATAATCGCAGAGGCTCATATAAACTCACCCTTACGAACGCACGCACATACATCCTTTTCAGTTGCCCGGGTATGATCCATGCAGCTATCTGCCTACCAAGGCCTACCTCAATAGTCCTCAAGTTCAGAAGGCTCTCCATGCCAGAGAAACCAAATGGCTCGATTGCAGGTTAGCTAGCGTTGAAGATAGCTTTTTTGATGAGCTACCTGGTACTTGAATTTACTTTTCTTTCATTCTTGAACTGGCCTGATTAACCTTGTGCTGTGCAGATCCTTTGAGGACTTCAAGGACTCACCGGACACCATGGTGCCAACCTTGAAACGGCAAATCGACCACGGCCTGCCCATATGGCTCTTCAGGTAGTCCATGAGACAATTTAAGATGCATATGAGCTCGGGACACTTTGGTTCTTGTTGATGCTGAGACTGACGAATTGATTTTCAGTGGGGATTTCGACTCGGTTTGCCCCTTCACCGGCACCAAGTACACGATCCACGACCTCAACCTCTCCGTCACCGAGCCGTGGCGTCCATGGACGGCCGGGCACGAGGTAGGGGGCTATGTCCAGCGGTACGCCGGAGGGTTCACCTTCGCCACCGTGAGAGGAGCCGGGCACATGGTCCCGGCCTTCCAACCCGAGAGAGCGATGATACTGCTCCAGTCCTTTCTCACAGGGATCGTCCTCCCTCCATTCAACAAGGAGTACTAGCTAGTTTTTTGTTTCTGTTGTACCCCCTCCGTTCCAAAATACTTGTCGTGTTTTAGTTCAAATTCAAACTAAAACCACAACAAGTTCTGTTGTACTGTAGCTAGCAGTGATCTATCCAAAATTCAGACCTCCAGACATTTCTGATTTGCCCCGTCCGACTTCATCGTGTTCGTTTCAAGTTTAAACAGAGATAAAACAACAAATGCACATATATATTTCTTTCTTTCTTTTTGGTAAAATAACTGTATTGAAGCTCTGAAAGAATGGTTTCTGTTGCAATTTCTGTAAGATTCCATCATCTCTTTTCAGTCAGTATTGACCCGTTCGGGTACAAGGGGCTTGCTTGCTTATACTACATGAATGAATGAATTACAAACAATCACACACTAGACTACCCAATCCAAACTCTAGTCTGTAAGCTGATCTTTCTCATGCACGCCCCCAAAAAACTGCATCAATGAGACCCTGTGGTTGACTAAGCTCCAACAATTCAACAGGCCCTTCCGGGCTGGCTGATATCCGACTACGCATCTATGCGCAGCTGAGGGCCGGTAAGGTTTTGTCAGCTCTAAGATGTGACGGTTCTTTCTTTTCTACGACATGAAACCAGATGAACTCCTGCGTACATCGGCCTTGGCCACAGGGACATACGCAACATCGACTAGCGAGCTGCGGGTTCGCCCGTAGAAAATGTAGACGAGAACACCTATCAGCAGCCATATGCCGACTCTCAGCCATGCATCTCCGCTGAAAAACACAATGAACATGATTGTTCTTTCTGGATAAATCACGGAAAAAGGGAAGCGAAATAAGCATCTAAAGATAGATGTGCACTCACCCAAGGTTTATCAACAGATATGTATTTATGAGGATGCATACAACAGGTAGAAATGGAACAAAGGGGCACATGAATCCTGCAGCAAAGACACAGTTCAGCCTAAAGAAACATGCATCCTCTTTAACTTAAAGAAGAATAAGAAAAGGACAAGCTGTTTAATGTACCTCCAGAATTACCAAAAGAGTGTCTGCCATCATCTTGGTCAATGCAGCAGAGTACAACAAGACCAGGTATAAGGAGCACACCACCAACAATGCAACCAATGCAAAGCGGTAGGCTGACAATAAGAAACAAACATATATTTGTTAGATGCTGCTGCATTCATCTATGGCACATAGGCTGGGGGTAATAAAGCTTCCATTTTCTTAAATAAAACAATGAGGCATATGTATCTCTTTCCCAACTATATGCATACTTACAAAGGTAGCCATGTGGCAGAAGCTGAAGCAGTGAGGACCAGAACTCCCAGACAGACAGAGCCTATGCTGAAAGCAGCTATTTTTCGACGCTTCATCTCATCCATCGTGCCTAATATATTATTAAAAGGAAAGGCCATTCATCTTGGTTAGCTTCCGTTATACAAAGCACACTATTTGTGGGAAAAATGGAACGACTAGTTTGAATATGAAAGCAACAGTGTACGCATTACCTTTGTGTTGCTTCTTCTCGAGAAGAGGGTCCTTCATTGCTTCTGTCATAATCAAATCCTTTATTTGAGATGTGTCGCAGATCTCATCTCCAAGTGGATCCCTACCCTTTTCCTCATCATATTCTTGGTTCAAACCCATTGATTCTTGCCGAGATGATGATAGAGGGACCACCTCCTCTGGAGGAACATATCTGAGTATCAAGATCGATACTGCTACTATGGTGAACGCCAGGAGTGTGCCTACACTGACCTGAAACGGTCAAGCGTTTAAATTTCTCTTCCATGTTAAATAAATCTATGCAGTGCTGTTAACTACTTTTGGTGTGTGGAAGGTCATGAAATCTCAAAGTATGCAAATGAAAACGGCTTGATGTTTTCTTACCATTCCTGCCAACTGAGAAACATCCATGAAGAAGGCCAGAGCAGCAGCACAGATACCAGCCACAATTGTGCCCTTGACAGGTACTTGTGTGTGCTTGTTCACATCAGAGAAGAAAGATGGCAGCAGTCCATCTCTTGCCATGGTCATCAGTATTCTAGGCTGTGAGGATGAAAAGCTCAAGTAGTTTAGCAACTATTTTGGAAGTCACTCAGCTTCGGCTAGCTACAAGACTAGGTTCACCTACGCACTGCAGGAAAGTAGCTGCCCCTAGTATGGAAATTATATATAGACTAAATGTTACGGGTAGACTGCTAATTATCACAAGTTTGAGTCACAGCGACGTGTTTGTATACCTGTGGAAGAAGTGAGCCCATCAAGGTTGAACACAGTGCAAGAACAGCACCAGTTGTCACAACATACCTAAAATAAAATAAAAGACACAGTGGATAATTCAGTCAAAAGCACGCTAGATGACCATTATAGCCAACAGCACAAACAAAAGGAGAATTGAGTCCTTACATTGCCCACTGCATTCCATGTTTTGCAAAGGCGGATGAAATAGGTGTATCTGGGTCCATAGCAAAATACGGTACAATCCCAACAATAACAACAGCGACCATCATGTACAAGAAACAGCAAATAGACAATGCTGCTCCTATTCCCAGAGGTAGATCTCGTTGTGGGTTCTTCACCTGTCGATCAAAGTAAAAGCAACAATAACAACAAAAGTCAATATATATCTCCTTAACGGAAGTGCACAAAGTCATTCAGTGGGACCTTCCTTACCTCCTCGGCAGTACTCGCTACTGTGTCAAAGCCTATGTATGCAAAGAAAACAGTTGCTGATCCAGCAAGCACTCCATTTACTCCGTATGGAAAATACCTGAAAAGTTTAGCAGTGTTATTCCACTAGCAACCCCTCTGCAGTATGCTAAATACCAGATGATTTCAGGGTACATACCCGTCAGTAACCTTATAGCCCTCCCATCCAATCTGGAAGCCAATATAACAACCAGCTACGATCACAAATAGCATCACACAAGCATTCATAATCGTCACAATTGCTTGTACAAATGAGCTCTGCAAGTAATTCAAATGGAATAACCATTGATGGTCCTATATTTGGGGAAATGAGCAACCTTATAACCTGAGCAAAGTACCAACCTCTTTTATCCCTAGGCATAATAAAGCAGTGACAGCAAGAACAAGAGCAGCAGCACAGGGATCAACAATAACGTCAAACCATGGAAGTTGATGCCGTGCTAATATCCATGGCAAGCTATCTGGTCCTCCAAAAAACAAGGCCTGAAAAGAGAAATGAAAGTTCATAAAATAAGGAATGTAGCAGAGCGGTAGTTCAAGCATTGACCAAAATTCCACAGAACAAAGCTCTAAGGAAGAGAGATGACACTCACTAAATTGGGGGATATGCCACGAGCAACAGCAGATCCGCCAAGAGTATATTCCAGCACCAAAGACCAGCCAATCAGCCAGGCAACACTAGATAAGTACAACGTTGAACCATGTTAGATCATTCTGGCCTTAAGATCTTAAATAAATGTAACACGATAACAGAGTTCACCATGGTATAGAATATCAAACAGCTAATATTTCATCTCTGAAGAATGCAATCTATGCCGTGGGGACAGTAATTTTTACCCTTCGCCAATGCAGATATATGAATAATGATAGGCGCTTCCAGCAGAGGGGCAACGACTAGCAAGCTCGGCATAACAGAATGCTGAAAGTGCAGCAGCTATTCCAGCTATCAGAAATGAAACTGCCAATGCTGGACCAGCATGCTCCCTGGCAACTGTTCCCACAAGAACATATACTCCAGCTCCAATTGTCGAACCAACCCCTGGTAGATAATGCAAGGGTTCAGAAACAATCTTTAATATATCATAAACAATCCACACAAGCACTCCATGTATTGGGGGAAAAGACTTTATTAAATCTAGAATCTCAATCATCGGGCTCCATTTGATACTCTGCCGGATTATGAATTTATCATAATGCCATTTTTCTATCGAAGATTTGCCTATTTACCGTTCTGTTTAACAAAAAACATTCCTACTTCTGTGGCTGTTTTATTTTATTATATTTTTTGCAGCAGATTGTAAAATAAGTTCTGCAACCACAATTGTGCTTAAGCAAGGAGACAGCATACAAGTACGCAACATGAGTGGAACTATGATTGAAGCTAATGAGCATACTGCACAAAATCATGAAAATACCAAGGTTTACGGTATGATGATAATCACCTTCTAGTGGCCAACCAACAAGGGCCTACCTTTGTTTCTGAATCTTTATTGATTTCAGCACTAGTTAACAGGTTGAAACAAAACAACTGCCAAAAATAGAACTTGTGCCACACACGAGCAAGTCCACTCATCTGAATGCCTTTCACAACTAATATAAGCCTCCAGTTTTTTCTCCCTCTAAAAATACTACTATAAGCATAATGTAAAAATTGATTTGTTTTATTTACGGTATTTGTTTACGCAGAGAAAAAACAGAGTACCATGGCAAAATTGTTCCCTTGTATTTTTGTTATTTCAGAAGAAAGAATAAGCTACACTTCCCCACTTAAACTCTCATGTTTTCAGAAAAGGTCTGCTCTTCAGATAAAAAAAAAGAAGGTCTGCTCTAAGTAAACAATTGTTAAAATGCATATAAGCACATTAATCAAAAAACAAAGCAAATACTCCAAATTAATCAATCTAGCGGCTCCATGGAGATTGATCCAAGGCCCGTGAATATACTAAACAGAGCAGTTTCCACCAAGAAACCTGCAGTGTCGCTACAGTCCCCAAACCCAAAAAAGGCCTCACTTTTTCCGTTGCAGAAATATACCACGGAAAAGAACGGCGGACAGAAAAGAACAGAAAAAGCGGACGGGAGGGGAGGGGAGAGGAGGACGTCGCCGTACCGATCGCGACCAGCTCGAGGATGTTGAGCTCCTTGGCGAGCTGCTGCCCCCCGGCGCGGGCCCTGTCGGAGTCGACCGGCTTCCGGCGCATCAGGCTCCGGAACCCGCCGCCGCCGCCGCCAATCTGCAATGCCATCGGGAGGGATTTGGCGGCGCCGAGAGCCAAGCAATCTCGATCAGAGGGCGGATAAGGGCATCGGGGTTCTGGCGGTTTACGCGGGGATTGGGCGGCGAGAAAGCGACGGAAGTGGAGACGGAGGCGGCCTCGCTCTCTCTCTCTCTCTCTCGCGTGTTGTTTTCTCTCTCTGACGGGAGGAATATGCAGAGTCAAAGAAGGATTGAGATTCAGTTGCCGCCCTCCAGATTCTATTTTTATGGAATACAATTCGGGATTGCTAAATTTCGGTCGCACTCGATTCCGTATCCGTGACATCTTACGTGGAGATCTATGCAAAATTTTGTTTTCTTTTTTTTTCTTTTCTTTTTCGTATGTTGTTGTTGACTGAGAATTGGTTAAGTCTCGATCGATTGAAATCCAGCCACGCCCCAATTCAATTACAAGATTATATAATAGTACATTAGTCCACAAAACGAGTCAAAATCGATAAAACCGCGAGTTTGGATAACCGACACATTAACGCACTTCGGGGTTCATCAATCGTGGAAATCACTCTGGAAACTCCCAGACAGTGAGTAATAGTTTGAAAAACGGGACAAAATCGACCAAAACTGCGATTCCTGATGGCCGACAGTTAGGCGTACCTTGGAGTTCAACAACTATGGAAATCACTTCGAAACCCCAAAGTTGTGAGTAATGGTCCACGAAACGGGTCAGAATTGACAAAAACTGTGAGTGTTGACGACGGACACGTAAACGCACCCCGGAGATCGTCAATCGTGGAAATCGCTATGGGACCCCAAAACGTTGAGTAATAGTATATGAAACGTGCCAGAATCAGCCAAAATTGTGAGTGTTGATGATCGACACGTAAACGCACCCCAGGATTCGTCAATCGAGGAAATCACTTCGGGACTCCAAAACTGAGTAATAGTCCAAGAAACGGGCCAGAATCGATCCAAATTGCGAGTCTTGACGACCAACACGTAAGCATATCTTGGGGTTCCACAACCATGGAAATCGCTTTGAGACAACAAAACAGTGAGTAATAGTCTATGAAATGGGCTAGAATCAGAGTTTTGATGTCCGACATGTAGACGCACCCTGGGGGTCGTTAATCGCGGAAATTACTCTTGGACCCCAAAACGGTGAGTAATAATCCATGAAACGCGGACCAGAATCGACAAAAACCGCGAGTGTTGATGACCAACACATAAACGCACCCCGGGGTTCGTCAATCGTGAAAATCATTTTGTGACCCCAAAACTGTGAGTAATACTTTAAGAAACGGGCCAAAATCGGGCAAAACTGCGACTGTTGATGGCCGACACGTAGGCTCACCTTGGGGTTCAAAAACTATAGAAATCGCTTCGGGACCGCAAAACGGTGAGTAATAGTCCACGAAACGGGCCAGAATCAACCAAAATTGTGAATATTGATGACCGACACGTAAACGCACCCCGGGGTTCGCCAATCGTGGAAATCACTTTGAGACCCCAAAACAGTGAGTGTTGATGATCGACACGTAAACGCACCTCGGTGTTTGTTAAATGTCGAAATCACTTCGGGACTCAAAACAATGAGTAATATTCTAGGAAACGGGCCTGATTCGGCCAAACTGTGAGTGTTGATGACCGACACGTAAGCGCACCTTGGGTTTCAACAACTACGGAAATCGCTTCGGCACCACAAAACGGTGAGTAATGGCCCACGAAACCGGCCGGAATTGGCCAAAACTGTGAATGTTGACGACGGACACGTAAACGCACCCCGGGGATCGTCAATCGTGGAAATCGCTCCGGGACCCCAAAACGGTGAGTAATAGTGCACGAAACGGACCAGAATCGGCCTAAATTGTGAGCGTTGATGACCGACACGTAAACGCTCCACGGGGTTCGTCAATCGTGGAAATCACTCCGAGACCCCAAAACTGAGTAATATTCCAAGAAATGGGCCAGAATTGGCCCAAACTACGATTGTTGATGACGGACATGTAAGCGCACATTGGGTTTGACAACCATGGAAATTGCTTCGGGACCCAAAACCGTCAACAATAGTCCATGAAACGGCCCGAATCGACAAAAACCGCGAGTGTTTATGACTGACACGTAAACGCACCCCTGAGTTCGTCAATCGTGAAAATCACTCCGGGACCCCAAAACATTGAGTAATAGTCCAAGAAACGGGGCAGAATCAGCGAAAACTGCGACTGTTGATGGCCGATACATAAGCGCACCTTGGGTTCAACAAATATGTAAATCACATCGGGACCCAAAAACGGTAAGTAATAGTCCACGAAACGGGTCAGAATTGGCCAAAACTGTGAGTGTTGACGACGGACACTTAAATGCATCCCGGGGATCATCAATCATTGAAAATCGTTATGGGACCTTAAAATGGTGAGCAATAGTGCATGAAACGGACCAGAATCGGCCAAAATTGCGAGTGTTGATGATCGACACATAAACGCACCACAATGTTCGTCAATCGGGGAAATCACTCTCGGAACCCAAAACTGAGTAATAGTCCAAGAAACGGGCCAGAATCGGCCCAAACTGTGAGTCTTCACGACCAACACGTTTTTTTGCCGGAAAAACGGAAAGTTTCCGTTCCATTTTCATCCCTACATGTAAGCACGCCTTGGCGTTCGACAATCATGGATATCGCTTTGGGACTACAAAACGGTGAGTAATAGTCCATGAAACGGGCCAGAATTGGCCAAATGTGTGAGTGTTGATGACCGAAATGCAAACGCACCCTAGGGTTCATTAAACGTGGAAATCACTCTGGGACCCCAAAATGGTGAGTAATAGTCCATGAAACGGGGGCCAGAATCGACAAAAACCGCGACTGTTGATGACCAACCAATAAACGCACCCGGGGTTCATCAATCATGAAAATCACCCCATGACCCCAAAACTGTGAGTAATACTGCATGAAACGGGCCAGAATCGGCCAAAACTGCGACTGTTGATGGCCAACATGTAGGCTCACCTTGGGGTTCAAAAACTATGGAAATCGCTTCGGGACCCCAAAATGGCGAGTAATAGTCCACGAAACGGGTCAGAATTGGCCAAAACTGTGAGTGTTGACGACGGACACGTAAACGTACCCCGGGGATCGTCAATCGTGGAAATCGCCCCAAAACGGTTAGTAATACTGCACGAAACGGACCAGAATCGGCCAAAATTGTGAGTGTTGATGACCGACACGTAAACGCACCCCGGGGTTCGTCAATCGTGGAAATCAATCTAGGACCCCAAAACCGAGTAATAGTCCAAGAAACAGGCAAGAATTGGCCCAAACTGCGATTGTTGATGACGGACACGTAAGCGCACCTTGGGGTTTGACAACCATGGAAATCGCTTTGGGACCACAAAATGGTGAGTAATAGTCCACGAAACAGGCCAGAATCGACAAAAACCGCGAGTGTTGATGACCGACACGTAAACGTACCTCAGGATTCGTCAATAGTGGAAATCACTTAGGGACCCCAAAAAAGTGAGTAATAGTCCAAGAAACGGGCCAGAATCGGCCCAAACAGTGAGTGCTGATGACCGACACGTAAGCGCACCTTAGGGTTCGACAACCATGAAAGATTTGGGACCCCAAAACGGTGAGTAATAGTCCATGAAACAGGCTAGAATCTGCAAAAACCGTGAGTATTGATGACCGACACGTAAAGCACCCTGGGGTTCGTGGAAATCGTGAGTATTCATGGAAATCGGTTCGAGACCCCAAAACTATGAGTAATATTCCACGGAACGGGGCTAAATCGGCCAAAACCGTGAGTGTTGATGACCGACTCGTAAACGCACCCCAGGATTTGTCAATCGTGGAAATTACTCCGGGACCCCAAAACAGTGAGTAATAGTCCAATAAATGGGCCAAAATCACAAAAAACTGCAACTGTTGATGACCGACACATAGGCGCATCTTGAGATTCAACAACTATGGAAATTGCTTCGGGACCCCAAAACAGTGAGTAATAGTCCACGAAACGGGTCAGAATTGGCCAAAATTGTGAGTGTTGACGACGGACACACAAGCGCACACTCGGGATCATTAACCGTGGAAATCCCTATGGGGCCCCAAAACAGTGAGTATAGTGCACGAAACGGACCAGAATCGACCAAAATTATGAGTGTTGATGACCGACACGTAAACGCACCATGGGGTTCGTTAATCGTGGAAGTCACTCTGGGACCGCAAAATAGTGACTAATGGTCCAAGAAACGGACCAGAATCGGGCCAAACTGTGAGTGTTGATGACCAACATGTAAGCGCACCTTGGGGTTCGACGACCATGGAAATCGATTTTGGACCCCCCAAACGGTGAGTAATAGTCCACGAAACGAGCAGTCTTGATGACCGACACATAAACGCACCCCGGGGTTTGTTAAACGAGGAAATCACTCTGGACCCAAAACAGTGAGTAATAGTCCAATTAAAGGGCCAGAATCGGCTAAAACTGTGAGCGTTGATGACCGAATGTAAACGCACCCCGGGGTTTGTTAATCGTAGAAATCACTTCGGGACCCCAAAACAGTGAGTAATAGTCCACGAAACGGGCCAGAATAGGCCAAAACTATGAGTGTTGATATCCGACACGTAAGCGCACCTTGGGTTTGAACATCTATGGAAATCGCTCCGGGACCCCAAAACGGTGAGTAATAGTCCACGAAACATGTCAGCATTGGCCAAAACTGTGAGTGTTGACGACGGACACGTAAACGCACCCCGGGGATCGTCAATCATGGAAATCGCTCTGGGACCCCAAAATTGTCAGTAATAGTGCACGAACCGGACAAGAATCGGCCAAAATTGTGATTGTTGATGACCGACACGTAAAAGCACCCTCGGGTTCGTCAATCTTGGAAATCACTCCGGGACCCCAAACAGAGTAATAGTCCAAGAAACGGGCCAGAGTCGGCCCAAACTACGATTGTTGATGACGGATACGGAAGGGCGCCTTGGGGTTTGACAACCATGGAAATCTCTTCGGGACCCCAAAGCGGTGAGTAATAGTCCATGAAACTGGCCAGAATCGACAAAAACCACGAGTGTTGATGACCAACACGTAAACACACACGGGGTTCGTCAATCGTGGAAATCACTATGGGACCCCAAAATTGTGAGTAATACTCCAAGAAACGGCCCAGAATCGGCCAAAACTGCGACTGTTGATGGCCGACACGTAGGCGCACCTTGGGGTTCAAAAACTATGAAAATCGCTTCGGGACCCCAAAACAGTGAGTAATAGTCCACGACACGGGTCAGAATTGGCAAAACTGTGATCGTTGATGACGGACACGTAAGCGCACATTGGGTTTGACAACCATGACAATCGCTTCGGGACCCCAAAACGGTGAGTAATAGTCCACGAAACGGGCCTGAATCGACAAAAACCGCGAGTGTTGATGACTTACACGTAAACGCACCACGAAGTTCGTCAATCGTGGAAATCACTCCTGGACCACAAAATAGTGAGTAATAGTCCATGAAATGGGCCAGAATCAGCCAAAACAGTGAGTGTTGATGACTGACACGTAAACGCACCCCGGGGTTCCTTAATCGTGGAATTCGCTCCGGGACCCCAAAACAGTGACTAATAGTCCAAGAAACGGGCCAGAATCGGCCCAAACTATATATGAGTGTTGATGACCGACATGTAAGCGCACCTTAGAGTTCGACAACCACGGAAATCGATTTGGGACCCCAAAATGATGAGTAATAGTCCATGAAACAGGCCAGAATCGGCCAAAACTATGAGTGTTTATGTCCGACACGTTAGCGCACCCCGGGGTTCGGCAATCGTGGAAATCACTCTGGGACCCCAAAACTAAGAAATAGTTAAAGAAACGGGACAGAATCGTCCCAAACTGCGATTGTTGATGATAGACATGTAAGCACTCCTTGGGGTTTGACAACCATGGAAATAGCTTCGGAATCCCAAAACGGTGAGTAATAGGCCACGAAACGGGCCAGAATCGGGCAAAACCTCGAGTGTTGATGACCGACACGTAAACGCACCCCGGGGTTCGACAATCGTGGAAATCAATCCGGGACCGCCAAACAGTGAGTAAAAGTCCAAGAAACGGGCCAGAATGGACCAAAACTGCGACTGTTGATGGCCGACACGTAGGCGGTTCAAAAACTATGGAAATCGCTTCAAGACCCAAAAATGTTGAATAATAGTCCACGAAACTGGTCAGAATTGGCCAAAACTATGAGTGTTGATGACGGACATGTAAACGCACCCCGAGGATCGTCAATCGTGGAAATCGCCCTGGGACCCCAAAACGATGAGTAATAGTGCATGAAAGGAACCAGAATCGGCCAAAATTGTAAGTGTTGATGACCGACACGTAAACTCACCCCGGGGTTCATCAATCGTTGAAATCACTCCGGGACCCCAAAACAGGGTAATAGTCCAAGAAACAGGCCAGAATCGGCCCAAACTGCGATTGTTGATGACGGACACCTAAGCGCCTTGGGGTTTGACAACCATGGGCATCGCTTGGGACCCCAAAACGGTGATAATAGTCCACGAAATAGCCAGAATCGACAAAAACCGTGAATGTTGATGACCGACACATAAACGCACCCCGGGGTTCGTCAATCGTGGAAATCACTTCGGGACCCCAAAACTGAGTAATATTACAAGAAACGGGCCAGAATCGGCCCAAACTGTGAGTCTTGACGACCAACACATAAGCACACCTTGGGGATCGACAACCATAGAAATTGCTGTGGGACCACAAAATGGTGAGTAATAGTCCAAGAAACAAGACATAATCGGCAAAAACTGTGCGTGTTGATGACCGACACATAAACGCACCCCAGGGTTCATCAATCATGGAAGTCACTCCGGGACCCCAAAACAGTGAGTAATAGTCCAAGAAACGGGCCAGAATCGGCCCAAACTATGAGTGTTGATGACCGACACGTAAGCGCACCTTGGGGTTCCATAACCATGGAAATCGATTTGGGATCCCAAAACGGTGAGTAATTGTCCACGAAACGGGCCTAAATCAGCCAAAACCGTCTGTGTTGACGACCAACACTGAAACACATCCCGGGGTTCGTTAATCGTGAAAATCACTCTAGACCTCAAAACAGTGAGTAATAGTTCATGAAATGGGCCAGAATCGGCCAAAACTGTGAGTGTTGATGACCGACCGACACATAAACGCACCGCAGGGTTCGTTAATCATGGAATTCGCTCCGGGACCCCAAAACAGTGACTAATAGTCCAAGAAACGGGCCAGAATCAGCCCAAACTATGAGTGTTGATGACCGACACGTAAGCGCACTTCGGGGTTCGACAACCATGGAAATCGATTTGGGACCCCAAAACGGTGAGTATCCATGAAACGGGTCAGAATCGGCCAAAACTGTGATTGTTCATGACCGACACGTAAGCGCACCCCGGGGTTTGGCAATCATGGAAATCACTCCGGGACCCCAAAACCGAGAAATAGTTCAAGAAACGGGCCAGAATCGGCCCAAACTGCGATTGTTGATGACAGACATGTAAGCGCTCCTTGGGGTTTAACAACCATGGGAATCGCTTCGGGAACCCAAAACGGTGAGTAATAGGCCACGAAACGGGCCGGAATTGGCAAAAACCACGAGTGTTTATGACTGACACGTAAACGCACCCCGGGGTTTGCCAATCGTGGAAATCACTCCGGGACCCCAAAACAGTGAGTAATAGTCCAAGAAACGGGCCAGAATCAGCCAAAACTGCGACTGTTGATGGCCGACACGTAGGCGGTTTAAAAAACTATGGAAATCACTTCGGGGCCCCAAAACCCTGAATAATAGTCCACGAAACGGGTTAGAATTGGCCAAAACTCTGAGTGTTGATGACAGACACGTAAACGCACCCCAGGGATTATCAATCGTGGAAATCTCCCTGGGACACCAAAACGTTGTGTAATAGTGCACGAAACGGACCAGAATCGGCCAATATTATGACTGTTGATGACCGACACGTGAACGCACCCTGGGGTTCATCAATCATTGAAATCACTCCGGGACCCCAAAACAGGGTAATAGTCCGAGAAACGGGCCAGAATCGGCCCAAACTGCGATTGTTGATGACGGACACGTAAGCGCACCGTGGGGTTTGACAACCATGGAAATTGCTTTGGGTCCCCAAAACGGTGAGTAATAGTCCACAAAACAGGCCAGAATGGACAAAAAGCGCGAGTGTTGATGACCGACACGTAAACGCACCCCGGGGTTCGTCAATCATGGAAATCACTTCGGGACCTTAAAACTGAGTAATATTCCAAGAAACGGGCTAGAATCGGCCCAATCTGTGAGTCTTGACGACCAATACGTAAGCACACCTTGGGGTTTGACAACCATAGAAATCACTGTGGGACCACAAAACTGAGTAATAGTCTAGGAAACAAGTTGGAATTGGCCAAAACTGTGAGTGTTGATGACCGACGCAAAAACGCACCCCATGGTTCGTCAATCATGGAAATCACTCCGGGACCCCAAAACAGTGAGTAATAGTCCAAGAAACGGGCCAGAATCGGCCCAAACTATGAGTGTTGATGATCGACACGTAAGCACACCTTGGGGTTCGACAACCATGGAAATCGATTTGGGACCCCAAAACGGTGAGTATCCACGAAATGGGCCAGAATCGCCCAAACTATGAGTGTTGATGACCGACACGTAAGCGCACCTTTGGGTTCCATAACCATGGAAATTGATTTGGGATCCCAAAACAGTGAGTAATTGTCCACGAAATGGACCTGAATCGGCCAAAACTGTGAGTGTTGATGACCAACACGGAAATGCCTCCTGGGGTTCGTTAATCGTGGAAATCACTCTGGACCTCAAAACTATGAGTAATAGTCCATGAAATGGGCAAGAATCGGCCAAAATTGTGAGTGTTGATGACCGACAAGTAAACGCACCCCGGGGTTCCGTAATCGTGGAATTCGCTCCGTGACCCCAGAACAGTGACTAATAGTCCAAGAAACGGGCCAGAATCGGCTCAGACTATGATGTTGATGACCAACACGTAAGCGCACCTTGGGGTTCGACAACCATGGAAATCAATTTGGGACCCCAAAACGGTGAGTAATAGTCCACGAAACGGGTCAGAATTGGCCAAAACTATGAGTGTTGATGACCAACACGTAAGCGCACCTTGGGGTTCCATAACCGTGGAAATCGATTTGGGATCCCAAAACGGTGAGTAATTTCCATGAAACGGGCCAGAATCGGCGAAAACCGTGAGTGTTGATCACTGACACGGGAACGCACCCTGGTTTCGTTAATCGTGGAAATCACTCTAGACACCAAAACAATGAGTAATAGTCCATGAAATGGTCCAGAATCGGCCAAACTGTGAGTGTTGATGACCGACACATGAACGCACCCAGGGGTTCTTTAATCGTGAAATTCACTATGGGACCCCAAAACAGTGAGTTATAGTCCAAGAAACGGGCCAGAATTGGCCGAAATTGTGAGTCTTGATGACCGACACGTAAGCGCACCTTGAGTTTCAACAACTATGGAAATCACTTCAGGACCCCAAAACGGTGAGTAATAGTCCACGAAATGGGTCCGAATTGGCCAAAACTATGAGTGTTGACATCGGACACATAAACGCAACCCGGGGATTGTCAATCGTGGAAATCACTCTGGGACCCCAAATCACTGAGTAATAGTGCACGAAACAGAACAGAATTGGCCAAAATTGTGAATGTTGATGACCGGCACATAAGTGCACCCTGGGGTTCGGCAATCGTGGAAATCACTCCGGGACCCCAAAACTGAGAAGTAGTCCAAGAAACGGGCCAGAATCGGCCCAAACTGCGATTGTTGATGGCAGCCATGTAAGCGCTCCTTGGTGTTTAACAACCATGGAAATCGCTTCGGGATCCCGAAACGGTGAGTAATAGGCCACGAAACGGGCCAGAATCGACAAAAACCGCGAGTGTTGATGACCGACACGTAAATGCACCCCGGGGTTCGTCAATCGTGGAAATCACTCCGGGACCCCAAAACAGTGAGCAATAGTCCAAGAAACGGGCCAGAATCGGCCAAAACTGCGACAGTTAATGGCCGACATGTAGGCGGTTCAAAAACTATGGAAATCGCTTTGGGGCCCCAAAACGATGAATAATAGTCGACGAAACGGGTCAGAATTGGCGAAAACTGTGAGTGTTGATGACCGACACGTAAGCGCACCTTGGGGTTCCACAACCATGGAAATCGATTTGGCATCCCAAAATGGTGAGTAATTGTCCACGAAACGGGCCAGAATCAGCCAAAACAGTGAGTGTTGATGACCGACACAGGAATGCACCCTGGGGTTCGTTAATTATGGAAATCACTCTGGACCCGAAAATAGTGAGTAATAGTCCATCACATGGGCCAGAATCGGCCAAAACTGTGAGTGTTGATGACCGACATGTAAACGCACCCCGGGGTTCTTTAATCGTGAAATCCACTCTGGGACCCCAAAACAGTGAGTAATAGTCCAAGAAACGGGCCAGAATCGGCCGAAACTGTGAGTGTTGATGACCGACACGTAAGCGCACCTTGTGGTTAGACAACCATGGATATCGATTTGGGACCCCAAAACAGTGAGTAATAATCCACGAAACGGGCCAGAATCGGCCAAAACTATGAGTGTTCATGACCGACACATAAGCGCACCTTGGGTTTCAACAGTTATGGAAATCGCTTCGGGACCCCAAAATGGTGAGTAATAGTACACGAAACGGGTCAGAATCAGCCAAAACTGTGAGTGTTGACATCGGACACATAAATGCAACCTGGGGATCGTCAATCGTGGAAATCGATTTGGGACCCCAAAACGGTGAGTAATAGTCCATGAAACGGGCCGGAATAGGCCAAAACTGTGATTGTTGATGACCGACACGTAAGCGCACCCCGGGGTTCGGTAGTCGTGGAAATCACTCCGGGTCCCCAGAACTAAGAAATAGTCCAAGAAACGGGACAGAATCGGCCCAAACTGCGATTGTTGATGACAAACATGTAAGCGCTCCTTGGGGTTTGACAACCATGGAAATCGCTTCGGGATCCCAAAACGGTGAGTAATAGGCCACGAAACGGGCCATAATCGGCAAAAAACCACGAGTGTTGATGACCGACACGTAAACGCACCCCGGGGTTCGTCAATCGTGGAAATCACTCCGTGACCCCAAAACAGTGAGTAATAGGTCAAGAAACGGGCCAGAATCGGCCAAAACTGCGATTGTTGATGGCTGACACGCAGGCGGTTCAAAAACTATGGAAATCGCTTCGGGACCTCAAAATGTTGAATAATAGTCCACGAAACGGGTCGGAATTGGCCAAAACTATGAGTGTTGATGATGGACATGTAAATGCACCCCGGGCATCGCCAATCGTGGAAATCTTCCTGGGACCCCAAAACGGTGAGTAATTGTGGATGAAACGGACCAGAATAGGCCAAAATTGTGAGTGTTAATGCCTGACAGGTAAACGCACCCCGGGATTCATCAATCGTTGAAATCACTCCGGGACCCCAAAACAAGGTAATAGTCCAAGAAACGGGCCAAAATCGGCCCAAACTGCGTTTGTTGATGCCGGACACGTAAGCGCACCTTGGGGTTTGACAACCATGGAAGTCGCTTTGGGACCCCATAACGGTGAGTAATAGTCCACAAAACTGGCCAGAATAAAAAAAACCGCGAGTGTTAATGACCGACACGTAAACGCACCCAGTGGTTCGTCAATCGTGGAAATCACTTTGGTACCCCAAAACTCAGTAATATTCCAAGAAACGGGCCAGAACCGGCCCTAACTGTGAGTCTGGAGGACCAACACGTAAGCACACCTTGGGGTTCGACAACCATAGAAATCGCCTGCGACCACAAAACGGTGAGTAATAGTCTAGGAAACAAGACAAAATCGGCCAAAACTGTGAGTGTTGATGACCGACACATAAACGCACCCCAGGGTTCGTCAATCATGGAAATCACTCTGGGACCCCAAAACAGTGAGTACTAGTCCAAGAAATGGGCCAGAGTCGGCCAAAACTATGAGTGTTGATGACCAACACGTATACGCACCTTGGGGTTCCATAACCATGGAAATTGATTTGGGATCCCAAAATGGTGAGTAATTGTCCACGAAACGGGCCTGAATCGGCCAAAACCATGAGTGTTGATGACCGACACGAAAGCGCACCCCGGGGTTCGTTAATCGTGGAAATCACTCTGGACCTCAAAACAGTGAGTAATAGTCCAAGAAATGGGCCAGAATCGGCCAAAACTGTGAGTCTTGATGACCGACACGTAATCGCACCCCGAGGTTCCTTAATCGTGGAATTCACTCCGGGACCCCAAAACAGTGACTAATAGTCCATGAAACGGGCCAGAATCGGCCCAAACTATGAGTGTTGATGACCGACACGTAACCGCACCTTGGGGTTCGACAATCATGGAAATCGATTTGGGATCCCAAAACAGTGAGTAATAGTCCATGAAACGGGCCAGAATCGGCTAAAACTGTGATTGTTGATGACTGACACGTAGGCGGTTCAAAAATTATGGAAATCGCTCCAGGGCCCCAAAACGATGAATAATAGTCAACGAAACGGGTCAGAATTGGCCAAAACTATGAGTGTTGATGACCGACACGTAAGCGCACCTTGGGGTTCCACAACCATGGAAATCGATTTGGGATCCCAAAACGTTGAGTAATTGTCCACGAAACGGGCCAGAATCGGCCAAAACAGTGAGTGTTGATGACCGACACGGGAACGCACCCTGGGGTTCGTTAATCATGGAAATCACTCTGGACCCCAAAACAGTGAGTAATAGTCCATGAAATGGGCCAGAATCGGTCAAAAATGTCAGTGTTGATGAACAACACGTAAACGCACCCTGGGGTTCTTTAATCGTGAATTCGCTCCGGGACCCCAAATTAGTGAGTAATAGTCCATGAAACGGGCCAGTATCGGCCGAAACTGTGAGTGTTGATGACCGACACGTAAGCGCACCTTGGGGTTAGACAACCATGGATATCGATTCGGGACCCCAAAACGGTGAGTTATACTCCACGAAACGGGGAAGCATTGGCCAAAACTGTGAGTGTTCATGACTGATACGTAAGCGCACCTTGGGTTTCTACAACAATGGAAATCGCTTCGGGACCCCAAAACGGTGAGTAATAGTCCACGAAACTGGTCAGAATCGGCTGAAACTGTAAGTTTTGATGTCGGACAGATAAATGCAACCCGGGGATCGTCAATCGTGGAAATCGATTTGGGACCCCAAAACGGTGAGTAATAGTCCATGAAACGGGCCAGAATCGGCCAAAACTGTGATTGTTGATGACCGACACGTAAGCGCACCCCGAGGTTCGGCAATCGTGGAAATCACTCCGGGACTCCAAAACTGAGAAATAGTCCAAGAATCGGGCCAGAATCGGCCCAAACTGCGATTGTTGACGATAGACATGTAAGCACTCCTTGGGGTTTGACAACCATGGAAATTGCTTCGGGATCCCAAAACGGTGAGTAATAGGCCACGAAACGGGCCATAATCGGCAAAAACCGTGAGTGTTGAAGACCGACACGTAAACGCACCCCGGGGTTCGTCAATCATGGAAATCACTCCGAGACCCCAAAACAGTGAGTAATCGTCCAATTAACCGGCTAGAATTGACCCAAACTTTGAGTCATGACGACCAACACATAACAACACCTTGGGGTTCGACAACCATAGAAATCACCGTGGGACCACAAAAAGGTGAGTAATACTCCAGGAAACAAGACAGAATTGGCCAAAACAGTGAGTGTTGATGATCAACACATAAATGCACCCCAGGGTTCGTCAATCATGGAAATCACTCTGGGACCCCAAAACAGTGAGTAATAGTCCAAGAAACGGACCAGAATCAGCCAAACTATGAGTGTTGATGACCGACACATAAGCGCACCTTGGGGTTGGACAACCATGGAAATCGATTTGGGACCCCAAAACGATGAGTAATAGATAACAAAACGGGCCAGAATCGGCCAAAGCTGTGATTGTTGATGATCGACACGTAAGCGCACCCCGGGGTTCGGCAATTGTGGAAATCACTCCGGGGCCCCAAAACTGAGAAATAGTTCAAGAAACGGGCTAGAATCGGCCCAAACTACGGTTGTTGATCACAGACATGTAAACGCTCCTTGGGGTTTGACAAGCATGGAAATCGCTTCGGGATCCCAAAACGGTGAGTAATAGGCCACGAAACGGGCTAGAACCGGCAAAAACCGCGAGTGTTGATGACCGACACATAAACGCACCCCGGGGTTCGTCAATCGTGGATATCACTCCGGGACCCCAAAACAGTGACTAATAGTCCAAGAAATGGGCCAGAATCGGCCAAAACTGCGACTGTTGATGGCCGACACGTAGGCGTTTCAAAAACTATGGAAATCGCTTCGGGATCCCAAAACGATGAATAATAGTCCACAAAATGGGACAGAATTGGCCAAAACCGTGAGTGTTGATGACCGACACGTAAGCGCACCTTGGGGTTCCACAACCATGGAAATCGATTTGGGATCCCAAAATGGTGAGTAATTGTCCATGAAACGGGCCAGAATCGGCCAAAACCGTGAGTGTTGATCATCAACTCGGGAACGCACCCTGGGGTTTGTTAATCATGGAAATCACTCTGGACCCCAAAACAGTGAGTAATAGTCCACGAAATGGGCCAGAATCGGCCAAAACTGTGAGTGTTGATGACCGACATGTAAACGCACCCCGGGGTTCTTTAATCGTGAAATTCACTCCGGGTCCCCAAAACAGTGAGTAATAGTCTAAGAAACGGGCCAGAATCGGTCGAAACTATGAGTGTTGATGACCGACACGTAAGCGCACCTTGGGGTTAGACAACCATGGAAATCAATTCGGGACCCCAAAATGGTGAGTAATAGTCCACGAAACGGGTCAGAATTGGCCAAAACTATGAGTGTTGACGTCGGACACATAGACGCAACCCAGGGATCATCAATCGTGGAAATCGCTCTGGGACCCCAAATCAGTGAGTAATAGTACAGGAAACGGATCAGAATTGGCCAAAATTGTGAATGTTGATGACTGACACGTAAACGCACCCCGGGGTTCGTCAGTCGTGGAAATCACTACGGGACCCCAAAACTGAGTAATATTCCAAGAAATGGGCCAGAGTCAACCCAAACTGTGAGTCTTGACAACCAACACGTAAGCACACCTTGGGGTTCAACAACCATAGAAATCACCGCGGGACCACAAAACGGTGAGTAATAGTTTAGGAAACAAGACAGAATCGACCAAAACTGTGAGTGTTGATGACCGACACATAAACGCACCCCAGGGTTCATCAATCATGGAAATCACTCTGGGACCCCAAAACAGTGAGTAATAGTCCAAGAAACGGGACAGAATCGGCCCAAACTATGAGTGTTGATGTCCGACACGTAAGCGCACCTTGGGGTTCCATAACCATGGAAATCGATTTGGGATCCCAAAACGGTGAGTAATTGTCCATGAAACGGGCTTGAATCGGCCATAACCGTGAGTGTTGATGACCGACACGGAAACGCACCCGGGGTTCGTTAATTGTGGAAATCACTTTGGACCCCAAAACAGTGAGTAATAGTCCAAGAAACGGGCCAGAATCGGCCAAAACTGCGACTGTTGATGGCCGACACGTTGGCGGTTCAAAAACTATGGGAATTGCTTCGGGACCCCAAAACGTTGAATAATAGTCCATGAAACGGGTCAGAATTGGCCGAAACTGTGAGTTTTGATGACGGACACGTAAACGCACCCCGGGGATTGTCAATCGCGAAATCTCCCTGGGACTCCAAAATTGTGAGTAATAGTGGACGAAACGGACCAGAATCGGCCAAAATTGTGAGTGTTGATGACCGACACGTAAACGCACCCCGGGGATCATCAATCGTTGAAATCACACCGGGACCCCAAAATAGGGTAATAGACCAAGAAACGGGCCAGAATCGGCCCAAACTGCGATTGTTGATGCCGGACACGTAAGGGCGCCTTGGGGTTTGACAACCACGGAAATTGCTTTTGGACCCCAAAACGGTGTATAGTCCATGAAATGGGCCAGAATCGACAAGAACCGTGAGTGTGGATGATTGACACATAAACGCACCCTAGGGTTCGTCAATCATGTAAATCACTCCGGGACCACAAAACAGTTAGTAATAGTCCAAGAAACGGGCCAGAATTGGCCCAAACTATGAGTGTTGATGACCGACACGTCAGCGCACCTTGGGGTTCCATAACCATGGATATCGATTTGGGACCTCAAAACAATGAGTAATAGTCCATGAAATGGGCCAGAATCGGCCAAAACTGTGAGTCTTGATGACTGACACGTAAATGCACCCCAGGGTTCCTTAATCGTGGAATTCGCTCTAGGGCCCCAAACAGTGACTAATAGTCCAAGAAACGGAACAGAATCGGCCCAAACTATGAGTGTTGATGACCGACACATAAACGCACCTTGGGGTTCCATAACCATGAAAGTCGATTTGGGATCCCAAAACAGTGAGTAATTGTCCACGAAACAGACCTGAATCGGCCAAAACCGTGAGTGTTGATGATCAACACGGAAATGCCTCCCGGGGTTCGGCAATTGTGAAAATCACTCCGGGGCCCCAAACCCCAAAACTGAGAAATAGTTCAAGAAACGGGCCAGAATCGGCCCAAACTGCGATTGTTGATGACACACATGTAAGTGCTCCTTGGGGTTTGACAAGCATGGAAATTGCTCCGGTTTCCCAAAACGGTGAGTAATAGGCCAGGAAACGGGCCAGAATCGGCAAAAACCGCGAGTGTTGATGACTGACACATAAACGCACCCCGTGGTTTGTCAATCGTGGATATCACTCTAGGATCCCAAAACAGTGACTAATAGTCCAAGAAACGGGCCAGAATCGGCCAGAACTGCGACTGTTGATGGCCGACACGTAGGCGGTTCAAAAACTATGGAAATCGCTTCGGGACACCAAAACGATGAATAATAGTCCACGAAACGGGTAAGAATTGGCCCAAACTATGAGTGTTGATGACCGACACGTAAGCGCACCTTGGGGTTCCACATCCATGGAAATCAATTTGGGATCCCAAAACGGTGAGTAATTTCCATGAAACGGGCCAGAATCGGCCAAAACCGTGAGTGTTGATCACTGACACGGGAACGCACCCTGGGTTTGTTATTCGTGGAGATCACTCTAGACCCCAAAAACAGTGAGTAATAGTCCACGAAATGGGCCAGAATCGGCCAAACTGTGAGTGTTGATGACCGACACGTAAACGCACCCAGGGGTTCTTTAATCGTGAAATTCACTCTCGGACCCCAAAACAGTGAGTAATAGTCCAAGAAACGGGCCAGAATTGGCCGAAATTGTGAGTCTTGATGACCGACACGTAAGCGCACCTTGGGTTTCAACAACTATGGAAATCGATTCGGAACCCAAAACGGTGAGTAATAGTCCACGAAATGGGTCATAATTGGCCAAAACTATGAGTGTTGACATTGGACACATAAACGCAACCCGGGGATTGTCAATCGTGGAAATCACTCTGGGACCCCAAATCACTGAGTAATAGTGCACGAAACAGACCAGAATTGGCCAAAATTGTGAATGTTGATGACCGACACATAAGTGCACCCCGGGGTTCGGTAATCGTGGAAATCACTCCGAGACCCCAAAACTGAGAAGTAGTCCAAGAAACGGGCCAGAATCGGCCCAAACTGCGATTGTTGATGGCAGACATGTAAGCGCTCCTTGGTGTTTAACAACCATGGAAATCGCTTCGGGATCCCGAAACGGTGAGTAATAGGCCACGAAACGGGCCAGAATCGACAAAAACCGCGAGTGTTGATGACCGACACGTAAATGCACCCCGGGGTTCGTCAATCGTGGAAATCACTCCGGGACCCCAAAACAGTGAGTAATAGTCCAAGAAACGGGCCAGAATCGGCCAAAACTGCGACAGTTAATGGCCGACATGTAGGCGGTTCAAAAACTATGGAAATCGCTTTGGGGCCCCAAAACGATGAATAATAGTTGACGAAACGGGTCAAAATTGGCGAAAACTGTGTGTTGATGACCGACACGTAAGTGCACCTTGGGGTTCCACAACCATGGAAATCGATTTGGCATCCCAAAATGGTGAGTAATTGTCCAGGAAACGGGCCAGAATCGGCCAAAACAGTGAGTGTTGATGACCGACACAGGAACGCACCCTGGGGTTCGTTAATTGTGGAAATCACTCTAGACCCCAAAAGAGTGATTAATAGTCCATGAAATGGGCCAGAATCGGCCAAAACTGTGAGTGTTGATGACCGACACATAAACGCACCCCGGGGTTCTTTAATCGTGGAATTCACTCTGGGACCCCAAAACAGTGAGTAATAGTCCAAGAAACGGGCTAGAATCGGCCGAAACTGTGAGTGTTGATGACCGACACGTAAGCGCACCTTGAGGTTAGACAACCATGGATATCGATTTGGGACCCCAAAACGGTGAGTAATACTTCATGAAACGGGCCAGAATCGGCCAAAACTATGAGTGTTTATGACCGACACACAAGTGCACCTTGGGTTTCAACAGTTATGGAAATCGCTTCGGGACCCCAAAACGGTGAGTAATATACATGAAACGGGTCAGAATCGGCCAAAACTGTGAGTGTTGACATCGGACACATAAATGCAACCCCGGGATCGTCAATCGTGGAAATCGATTTGGGACCCCAAAACGGTGAGTAATAGTCCATGAAATGGGCCAGAATAGGCCAAAACTGTGATTGTTGATCACCGACACGTAAGCACACCCCGTGGTTCGGCAGTCGTGGAAATCACTTTGGGTCCCCAAAACTAAGAAATAGTCCAAGAAACGGGACAGAATCGGCCCAAACTGCGATTATTGATGATAGACATGTAAGCGCTCCTTGGGGTTTGACAACCATGGAAATCGCTTCGGGATCCCAAAACGGTGAGTCTTGATGACCGACACGTAAATGCACCCCGGGGTTCCTTAATCGTGGAATTCGCTCTAGGGCCCCAAACAGTGACTAATAGTCCAAGAAACGGAACAGACTCGGCCCAAACTATGAGTGTTGATGACCGACACGTAAACGCACCTTGGGGTTCCATAACCATGGAAATCGATTTGGGATCCCAAACCAGTGAGTAATTGTCCACGAAACGGACCTGAATCGGCCAAAACCGTGAGTGTTGATGACCAACACGGAAATGCCTCCTGGGGTTCGGCAATTGTGAAAATCACTCCGGGGCCCCAAACCCCAAAACTGAGAAATAGTTCAAGAAACGGGCCAGAATCGGCCCAAACTGCGATTGTTGATGACAGACATGTAAGTGCTCCTTGGGGTTTGACAAGCATGGAAATTGCTCCGGTTTCCCAAAACGGTGAGTAGTAGGCCACGTAACGGGCCATAATCGGCAAAAACCATGAGTGTTGATGACCGACACGTAAACGCACCCGGGGTTCATCAATCGTGGAAATCACTCCGTGACCCCAAAACAGTGAGTAATAGGTCAAGAAACGGGCCAGAATCGGCCAAAACTGGGATTGTTGATGGCCGACACGCAGGCGGTTCAAATACTATGGAAATCGCTTCGGGACCTCAAAACGTTGAATAATAGTCCACGAAACGGGTTGGAATTAGCCAAAACTGTGAGTGTTGATGATGGACACGTAAACGCAGCCCGGGCATCGCCAATCGTGGAAATCTTCCTGGGACCCCAAAACGGTGAGTAATAGTTGATGAAACGGACCAGAATAGGCCAAAATGTGAGTGTTGATGCCCGACAGGTAAAGGATTCATCAATCGTTGAAATCACTCCGGGACCCCAAAACAAGGTAATAGTCCAAGAAATGGGCCAAAATCGGCCCAAACTGCGTTTGTTGATGCCGGACACGTAAGCACACCTTGGGGTTTGACAACCATGGAAATCGCTTTGGGACCCCATAACAGTGAGTAATAGTCCACAGAACTGGCCAGAATCAACAAAAACCGCGAGTGTTAATAACCGACACGTAAACGCACGCAGTGGTTCTTCAATCGTGGAAATCACTTTGGGACCCCAAAACTCAGTAATATTCCAACAAACGGGCCAGAATCGGCCCTAACTGTGAGTCTTGACAACCAACACGTAAGCACACCTTGGGGTTCGACAACCATAGAAATCGCCGTGGGACCACAAAACGGTGAGTAATAGTCCAGGAAACAAGACAAAATTGGCCAAAACTGTGAGTGTTGATGACCGACACATAAACGCAACCCAGGGTTCGTCAATCATGGAAATCACTCTGGGACCCCAAAACAGTGAGTAATAGTCCAGGAAATGGGCCAGAGTCGGCCAAAACTATGAGTGTTGATGACCGACACATATGCGCACCTTGGGGTTCCATAACCATGGAAATTGATTTGGGATCCCAAAACGGTGAGTAATTGTCCACGAAACGGGCCTAAATCGGCAAAAACCGTGAGTGTTGATGACCGACACGAAAACGCACCCCGGGGTTCGTTAATCGTGGAAATCACTCTGGACCTCAAAACAGTGAGTAATAGTCCAAGAAATGGGCCAGAATCGGCCAAAACTGTGAGTCTTGATGACCGACACGTAATCACACCCGCGGTTCCTTATTCGTGGAATTCACTCTGAGACCCCAAAACAGTGACTAATAGTCAAAGAAACGGGCCAGAATCGGCCCAAACTATGAGTGTTGATGACCGACACGAACCACACCTTGGGGTTCGGCAATCATGGAAATCGATTTGGGATCCCAAAACGGTGAGTAATAGTCCATGAAACGGGCCAAAATCGGCTAAAACTGTGATTGTTGATGACCGACACGTAGGCGGTTCAAAAATTATGGAAATCGCTTCAGGGCCCCAAAACGATGAATAATAGTCGACGAAACGAGTCAGAATTGGCCAAAACTATGAGTGTTGATGACCGACACGTAAGCGCACCATGGGGTTCCACAACCATGGAAATCGATTTGGGATCCCAAAACGGTGAGTAATTGTCCACGAAACGGGCCAGAATCGGCCAAAACAGTGAGTGTTGATGACCGACACGGGAACACACCCTGGGGTTCATTAATCATGGAAATCACTCTGGACCCCAAATCAGTGAGTAATAGTCCATGAAATGGGCTAGAATCGGTCAAAAATGTGAGTGTTGATGAACAACATGTAAATGCACCCCTGGGTTCTTTAATCGTGAATTCACTCCGGGACCCCAAATTAATGAGTAATAGTCCATGAAACGGGCCAGTATCGGCCGAAACTGTGAGTGTTGATGAACGACACATAAGCGCACCTTGGGGTTAGACAACCATGGATATCGATTTGGGACCCCAAAACAGTGAGTTATACTCCACGAAACGGGGAAGAATTGGCCAAAACTGTGAGTGTTCATGACCGATACGTAAGCGCACCTTGGGTTTCTACAACAATGGAAATCGCTTCGGGACCCCAAAACGGTGAGTAATAGTCCACGAAACGGGTCACAATCGGCTGAAACTGTGAGTGTTGATGTCGGACACATAAATGCAACCCGGCGATCGTCAATCGTGGAAATCGATTTGGGACCCCAAAACGGTGAGTAATAGTCCATGAAACGGGCCAAAATCGGCCAAAACTGTGATTGTTGATGAGCGACACGTAAGCGCACCCCGGGGTTCGGCAATCGTGGAAATCACTCCGGGACCCCAAAACTGAGAAATAGTCCAAGAAACGGGCCAAAATCGGCCCAAACTGCGATTGTTGACGATAGACATGTAAGCACTCCTTGGGGTTTGACAACCATGGAAATTGCTTCGGGATCCCAAAATGGTGAGTAATAGGCCACAAAACGGGCCATAATTGGCAAAAACCGTGAGTGTTGAAGACCGACACGTAAACGCACACCGGGGTTCGTCAATCGTGGAAATCACTCCGGGACCCCAAAACAGTGAGTAATAGTCCAAGAAATGGGCCAGAATCGGCCCAAACTTTGAGTCATGATGACCAACACGTAAGAACATCTTGGGGTTCGACAACCATGGAAATCGCTGTGGGACCACAAAAAGGTGAGTAATACTCCAGGAAACAAGACAGAATCGGCCAAAACTGTGAGTGTTGATGATCGACACATAAATGCATCCCAGGGTTCTTCAATCATGGAAATCACTCTGGGACCCCAAAACAGTGAGTAATACTCCAAGAAACGGGCCAGAATCGGCCCAAACTATGAGTGTTGATGACCGACACATAAGCGCACCTTGGGGTTGGACAACCATGGAAATTGATTTGGGACCCCAAAACGGTGAGTAATAGACAACGAAACGGGCCAGAATCGGCCAAAGTTGTGATTGTTGATGACCGACACGTAAGCGCACCCCGGGGTTCGGCAATTGTGGAAATCACTCTGGGGCCCCAAAACTGAGAAATAGTTCAAGAGACGGGCCAGAATCGGCCCAAACTACGATTGTTGATGACATACATGTAAGCGCTCCTTGGGGTTTAACAAGCATGGAAATCGCTTCGGGATCCCAAAACGGTGAGTAATAGGCCACGAAACGGGCCAGAACCGGCAAAAACCGCGAGTGTTGATGACCGACACATAAACGCACCGCGGGGTTCGTCAACCGTGGATATCACTCTGGGACCCCAAAACAGTGACTAATAGTCCAAGAAACGGTCCAGAATCGGCCAAAACTGCGACTGTTGATGGCCGACATGTAGGCGGTTCAAAAACTATGGTAATCGCTTCGGGATCCCAAAACGATGAATAATAGTCCACAAAACGGGACAGAATTGGCCAAAACCGTGAGTGTTGATGACCGACACGCAAGCGCACCTTGGGGTTCCACAACCATGGAAATCGATTTGGGATCCCAAAATGGTGAGTAATTGTCCATGAAACGGGCCAGAATCGGCCAAAATCGTGAGTGTTGATCACCGACTCGGGAACACACCCTGGGGTTTGTTAATCATGGAAATCACTCTGGACCCCAAAACAGTGAGTAATAGTCCTCGAAATGGGCCAGAATCGGCCAAAACTGTGAGTGTTGATGACCGACATGTAAACGCACCCCGGGGTTCTTTAATTGTGAAATTCACTCCGGGTCCCCAAAACAGTGAGTAATAGTCTAAGAAACGGGCCAGAATCGGTCGAAACTATGAGTGTTGATGACCGACACGTAAGCGCACCTTGGGGTTTGACAAGCATGGAAATCGCTTCGGGATCCCAAAACGGTGAGTAATAGGCCACGAAACGGGCCAGAATCGGCAAAAACCACGAGTGTTGATGACCGACACATAAACGCACCCCGGGGTTCGTCAATCGTGGATATCACTCCGGGACCCCAAAACAGTGACTAATATTCCAAGAAACGGGCCAGAATCGGCCCAAACTATGAGTGTTGATGTCCGACACGTAAGCGCACCTTGGGGTTCCGTAACCATGGAAATCGATTTGGGATCCCAAAACGGTGAGTAATTGTCCATGAAACGGGCTTGAATCGGCCAAAACTGTGAGTGTTGATGACCGACACGGAAACGCACCCGGGGTTCGTTAATTGTGGAAATCACTTTGGACCCCAAAATAGTGAGTAATAGTCCATGAAATGGGCCAGAAACGGCCAAAACTGTGAGTGTTGATGACCGACATGTAAACGCACCCCGGGGTTCTTTAATCATGAAATTCACTCGGGGACCCCAAATCAGTGAGTAATAGTCCAAGAAACGGGCTAGAATCAGCAGAAACTGTGAGTGTTGATGACCGACTCGTAAGCGCACCTTGGGGTTAGACAACCATGCATATCGATTTGGGACCCCAAAACGGTGAGTTATACTCCACGAAACGGGGCAGAATTGACCAAAACTGTGAGTGTTCATGACCGATACGTAAGCGCACCTTGGGTTTTTACAACTATGGAAATCGCTTCGGGACCCCAAAACGGTGAGTAATAGTCCACGAAATGGGTCAGAATCGACCGAAACTGTGAGTGTTGACGTCAGACACTTAAATGCAACCTGGGGATCATCCATCGTGGAAATCGATTTGGGACCCCAAAACGGTGAGTAATAGTCCACAAAACGGGCCAGAATCGGCCAAAACTGTGATTGTTGATGACCGACACGTAAGCGCACCCCGGGGTTCGGCAATCGTGGAAATCACTCTGGGACCCCAAAACTTAGAAATAGTCCAAGAAACGGGCCAGAATCGGCCCAAACTGCGATTGTTGATGATAGACATGTAAGCGCTCCTTGGGGTTTGACAACTATGGAAATTGCTTCGGGATCCCAAAACGTTGAGTAATAGGCCACGAAACGGGCCATAATCGGCAAAAACCGTGAGTGTTGATGACCAACACATAAACGCACCCCGGGGTTCGTCAATCGTGGAAATCACTCTAAGAAACGGGCCAGAATCGGCCAAAACTGCGACTATTGATGGCCGATACGTAGGCGGTTCAAAAACTATGGAAATCGCTCCGGGACCCCAAAACGTTGAATAATAGTCCACGAAACGGGTCGGAATTGTCAATCGTGGAAATCTCCCTGGGACCCCAAAACTGTGAGTGTTGATGATGGACACATAAATGCACCCCGGGGATTGTCAATCGTGGAAATCTCCCTGGGACCCCAAAACGGTGAGTAATAGTGGACGAAATGGACCAGAATCGGCCAAAATTGTGAGTGTTGATGACCGACACGTAACGCACCCTGGGGTTGATCAATTGTTGAAATCACTCCGAGACCCCAAAACAGGGTAATAGTTCAAGAAACGGGCCAGAATCGGCCCAAATTGTGATTGTTGATGCCGGACACGTAGGCGCACCGTGGGGTTTTACAACCATGGAAGTCGCTTTGGGACCACAAAACGGTGAGTAATAGTCCATGAAACGGGCCAGAATCAACAAAAACAACGAGTGTTGAAGACCGACACGTAAACGCACCCCGGGGTTCGTCAATCGTGGAAATCACTTCGGGACCCCAAAACTGAGAAATATTCCAAGAAACGGGCCAGAATCGGCCCAAAATTTGTGTCTTGACGACCAACACGTAAGCACACCTTGGGGTTCGACAACCATAGAAATCGCCGTGGGACCACAAAGCGGTGAGTAATAGTCCAGGAAACAAGACAGAATCGGCCAAAACTGTGAGTGTTGATGATCGACACATAAATGCACCCCGGGGTTCGTCAATCATGGAAATCACTCTGGGACCCCAAAACAGTGAGTAATAGTCCAAGAAATGGGCCAGAATCGGCCCAAACTATGAGTGTTGATGACCGACACGTAAGCGCACCTTGGGGTTGGACAACCATGGAAATCGATTTGGGACCCCAAAACGGTGAGTAATAGACCTCGAAACGGGCCAGAATCGGCCAAAACTGTGACTGTTGATGACCGACACATAAGCGCACCCTGGGGTTCGGCAATTGTGGAAATCACTCCGGGGCCCCAAAACTGAGAAAGAGTTCAAGAAACAGGCCAGAATCGGCCCAAACTACGATTGTTGATGACAGACATGTAAGCGCTCCTTGCGGTTTGGCAAGCATGTAAATCGCTTCGAGATCCCAAAACAGTGAGTAATAGGCCTGGAAACGGGCCAGAATCGGCGAAAACCGTGAGTGTTGATAACCGACACATAAACACACCCCGGGGTTTGTCAATCGTGGATATCACTCCGGGACCCCAAAACAGTGACTAATAGTCCAAGAAACGGGCCAGAATCGGCCAAAACTGCGACTGTTGATGGCCGACACGTAGGCGGTTCAAAGACTATGGAAATCGCTTCGGGACACCAAAACGATGAATAATAGTCCAAAAAACGGGCCAGAATTGGCCAAAACTGTGAGTGTTGATGACCGACACGTAAGCGCACCTTGGGGCTCCACAACCATGGAAATCGATTTGGGATCCCAAAATGGTGAGTAATTGTCCATAAAACGGGCCAGAATAGGCCAAAACCGTGAGTGTTGATCACCGACACGGGAACGCACCCTGGGGTTCGTTAATCGTGGAAATCACTCTGGACCCCAAAACAGTGAGTAATAGTCCATGAAATGGGCCAGAATCGGCCAAAACTGTGAGTGTTGATGACCGACTTGTAAACTCACCTCGGGGTTCTTTAATCGTGAAATTCACTCCGGGTCCCCAAAACAGTGAGTAATAGTCCAAGAAACGGGCCAGAATCGGTCGAAACTATGAGTGTTGATGACCGACACGTAAGCGCACCTTGGGGTTAGACAACCATGGAAATCGATTTGGGACCCCAAAACAGTGAGTAATACTCCACAAAACGGGCTAGAATCGGCCAAAACTGTGAGTGTTGATGACCAACACGTAAGCGCACCTTGGGTTTCAGCAACTATGGAAATCAATTCGGGACCCCAAAACGGTGAGTGTTGACGTCAGACAGATAGACGCAACCCAGGGATCATCAATCGTGGAAATCTCTCTGGGACCCCAAATCATTGAGTTATAGTGCACGAAACGGACCAGAATTGGCCAAAATTATGAGTGTTGATGACCGACACGTAAACACACCCTGGAGTTCGTCAATCGTGGAAATCACTTTCGGACCCCAAAACTGAGTAATATTCCAAGAAATGGGCCAGAATCGACCCAAACTGTGAGTCTTGACGACCAACACGTAAGCACACCTTGGGGTTCGATAACCATAGAAATCGCCGTGGGACCACAAAATGGTGAGTAATAGTCCAGGAAACAAGACAGAATCGGCCAAAATTGTGAGTGTTGATGACCGACACATAAACGCACCCCAGGGTTCGTCAATCATGGAAACCACTCCGGGACCCCAAAGCAGTGAGTAATAGTCCAAGAAACGGGCCAGAATCGGCCCAAACTATGAGTGTTGATGACGGACACGTAAGCGCACCTTGGGGTTCCATAACCATAGAAATCGATTTGGGATCCGAAAACGGTGAGTAATTGTCCATGAAACGGGCCTGAATCGGCCAAAACCGTGAGTCTTGATGACCGACACATAAATGCACCCCAGGGTTCCTTAATCATGGAATTCGCTCCGGGACCCCAAAATAGTGACTAATTGTCCAAGAAACGGGCCAGAATTGGCCCAAACTATGAGTATTGATGACCGACACATTAGCGCACCTTGGGGTTGGACAACCATGGAAATCGATTTGGGACCCCAAAACGGTGAGTAATAGTCCATGAAACGGGCCAGAATCGGCCAAAACTGTGATTGTTGATGACCGACATGTAAGCGCGCCCCGGGGTTCGGCAATTGTGGAAATCACTCCGGGGCCCCAAAACTAAGAAATAGTTCAAGAAACAGGCCAGAATCGGTCCAAACTACGATTGTTGATGATAGACATGTAAGCGCTCCTTGGGGTTTGACAAGCATGGAAATCGCTTCGAGATCCCAAAACGGTGAGTAATAGGCCACGAAACGGGCCAGAATCGGCAAAAATAGCGAGTGTTGATGACTGACACATAAACGCACCCCGGGGTTCGTCAATCGTGGATATCAATCCGGGACCTCACAATAGTGACTAATAGTCCAAGAAACGGGCCAGAATCTGCCAAAACTGCGACTGTTGATCGCCGACATGTAGGCGGTTCAAAAACAATGGAAATCGCTTCGGGGCCCCAAAACGATGAATAATAGTCCACAAAACGGGTCAGAATTGGCCAAAACTGTGAGTGTTGATGACCGACACGTAAGCGCACCTTGGGGTTCCACAACTAATATGTCTCCAACGTATCTATAATTTGTTATTGTTCCATGCTATTATATTACCTCTTTTTGATGTTTATGGGTTTTATTTTACACATTTATATCATTTTTGGGACTAACCTACTAACGGGAGGCCCAGCCTGTATTGCTGTTTTTTTGCCTATTTCAGTATTTCGAAGAGAAGGAATATCAAACGGAGTCGAAACAGAATGAAACCTTCGGGAGCGTGATTTTTGGAACGAACGTGATCCAGAGGACTTGAAGTGCAAGTCAAGAAGCCTTTGAGGCCTCCACGAGATAGGAGGGCGCCCCCCTATAGGGCGCACCCCTGTCTCGTGGGACCCTCGAGCGGCCACTGACGCACTTCTTCCTCCAATATAAGCCTACGTACCCTAAAATCGCTTAGGGACCCCAAAACAGTAAGTAATAGTCCAAGAAACGGGTCAGAATTGGCCAAAACTGTGAGTGTTGACGTCGGACACATAAACGCAACCCAGGGATCGTCAATCGTGGAAATCGCTCTGGGACCCCAAATCAGTGAGTAATGGTGCACGAAACAGACCAGAATTGGCCAAAATTGTGAGTGTTGATGACTGACACGTAAACGCACCCTGGGGTTCGTCAATCGTGGAAATCACTTTCGGACCCCAAAACTGAGTAATATTCCAAGAAATGGTCCAGAATCGGCCCAAACTGTGAGTCTTGATGACCAACACGTAAGCACACCTTGGGGTTCGACAACCATAGAAATCGCGGTGGGACCACAAAATGGTGAGTAATAGTCCAGGAAACAAGACAGAATCGGCCAAAACTGTGAGTGTTGATGACTGACACATAAACGCACCCCAGGGTTCGTGAATCATGGAAATCACTCCGAGACCCCAAAACAGTGAGTAATAGTCTAAGAAACGGGCTAGAATCGGCCCAAACTATGAGTGTTGATGACCGACACGCAAGCGCACCTTGGGGTTCCATAACCATGGAAATCGATTTGGGATCCCAAAACGGTGAGTAATTGTCCATGAACAAGCCTGAATCGGACAAAACCGTGAGTGTTGATGACCGACACGGGAACGCACCCCCGGGTTCGTTAATCATGGAAATCACCCTGGACCTGAAAACAGTGAGTAATAGTCCATGAAATGGGCTAGAATCGGCCAAAACTGTGAGTCTTGATGACCGACACGTAAACGCACCCCGGGGTTCCTTAATCGTGGAATTCACTCCGGGACCCCAAAACAGTGACTAATAGTCCAAGAAACGGGCCAGAATCGGCCCAAGCTATGAGTGTTGATGACCGACACGTAAGCGCACCTTGGGGTTGGACAACCATGGAAATTGATTTGGGACCCCTAAATGGTGAGTAATAGTCCACGAAACGGGCCAGAATTGGCCAAAACTGTGATTGTTCATGACCGACACGTAAGCGCGCCCCGGGGTTCGGCAATTGTGGAAATCACTCCGGGGCCCCAAAACTGAGAAATAGTTCAAGAAACGGGCCAGAATCGGCCCAAACTACGAATGTTGATGATAAACATGTAAGCGCTCCTTGGAGTTGGACAAGCATGGAAATCACTCCGGTTTCACAAAATGGTGAGTAATAGGCCACGAAACGGGCTAGAATCGGCAAAAACTACGAGTGTTGATGACCGACACATAAATGCACCCCGGGGTTCGTCAATCGTGGATATCACTCCGGGACCCCAAAACAGTGACTAATAGTCCAAGAAACGGGCCAGAATCGGCCAAAACTGCGACTGTTGATGGCTGACACGTAGGCGGTTCAAAAACTATGGAAATCGCTTCGGGACCCCAAAACGATGAATAATAGTCCACGAAACGGGCCAGAATCGGCCAAAATCATGAGTGTTGATCACCGACACGGGAACGCACCCTGGGGTTTGTTAATCGTGGAAATCACTCTGGACCCCAAAACAGTGAGTAGTAGTCCATGAAATGGGCTAGAATTAGCCAAAACTGTGAGTGTTGATGACCAACACGTAAATGCAGCCCGGGGTTCTTTAACCGTGAAATTCACTCTGGGACCCCAAAACAGTGAGAAATAGTCCAAGAAACGGGCCAGAATCGGCCGAAACTGTGAGTGTTGATGACCGACACGTAAGCGCACCTTGGGTTTCAACAACTATGGAAATTGCTTCGGGACCCCAAAACGGTGAGTAATAGTCCACGAAACGGGTCAGAATTGGCCAAAACTGTGAGTGTTGACATCAGACACATAAATGCAACCCGGGGATCGTCAATCGTGGAAATTGCTCTGGGACCCCAAATCAGTGAGTTATAGTGCACGAAATGGACCAGAATTGGCCGAAATTGTGAGTGTTGATGACTGACACATAACTGCACCCCGGGGTTTGTTGGGGAATGTAGTAATTTCAAAAAATTTCCTACGCACATGCAAGATAATGGTGATGCATAGCAATAAGAGGGGAGAGTATTTTCCACGTACCCTCGTAGACCGTAAGCGGAAGCGTTATGACAACGCGGTTGATGTAGTCGTACGTCTTCACAATCCGATCGATCCAAGTACCGAATGTACGGCACCTCTGAGTTCAGCACACGTTCAGCTCGATGACGATCCCCGGACTCCGATCCAGCAGGTTGTCGGGGATGAGTTCCGTCAGCACGATGGCGTGCTGATGATGATGATGTTCTACCGACGTAGGGCTTCGCCTAAGCACCGCAATGATATGACCGAGGTGGAATATGGTGGAGGGGGGCACCGCACACGGCTAAGGAACGATCACGAAGATCAGCTTGTGTGTCTAGAGGTGCCCCCTGCCCCCGTATATAAAGGAGCAAGGGGGGAGGCCGGCCGGCCCTAGGGGGCGCGCCAAGGAGGGGGGAGTCCTCCTCCTAGTGGGAGTAGGACTCCCCTTTCCTAGTCCAACTAGGAAGGAGGAAGGGGGAAGGAAAGAGAGGGAGAGGGAGAGGGAAAGAGGGGCCGTGCCCCCCTCCCCTAGTCCAATTCAGACTCCCCAGGGGGGGGGCGCCACCTCCTGGGCTGCTGCCCTCTCTCTCCCCTCAGGCCCACTAAGGCCCAATGCTTCCCCGGGGGGTTCCGGTAACCCCTTCGGCACTCCGGTTTTCGCTGAAATCACCCGGAACACTTCCGATGTCCGAATATAGTCGTCCAATATATCAATCTCTATGTCTCGACAATTTCGAGACTCCTCGTCATGTCTGTGATCACATCCAGGACTCCGAACAACCTTCGGTACATCAAAACTTATAAACTCATAATAAAACTGTGATCGTAACGTTAAGCATGCGGACCCTACGGGTTTGAGAACTATGTAGACATGACCTAGAACTGTTTCTGGTCAATAACCAATAGCGGAAACTGGATGCTCATATTGGCTCCTACATATTCTACGAAGATCTTTATCGGTCAAACCGCATAACAACATACGTTGTTCCCTTTGTCATCGGTATGTTACTTGCCCGAGATTCGATCGTCGGTATCCAATACCTAGTTCAATCCCGTTACCGGCAAGTCACTTTACTTGTTTACATAATGCATCATTCCGTAACTAACTCATTAGCTACATTGCTTGCAAGGCTTATAGTGGTGTGCATTACCGAGAGGGCCCAGAGAGACCTCTCCGACAATCGGAGTGACAAATCCTAATCTCGAAATACGCCAACTCAACATGTACCTTCGGATACACCTGTAGAGCTCCTTTATAATCACCCAGTTATGTTGTGACGTTTGGTAGCACACAAAGTGTTCCTCCGGTAAACGGGAGTTGCATAATCTCATAGTTGTAGGAACTTTGTATAAGTCATGAAGAAAGCAATAGCAACATACTAAACGATCAAGTGCTAGGCTAACAGAATGGGTCAAGTCAATCACATCATTCTCCTAACGATGTGATCCCGTTAATCAAATGACAACACATGTCTATGGTTAGGAAACATAACCATCTTTGATTAATGAGCTAGTTAAGTAGAGGCATACTAGTGACATTATGTTTGTCTATGTATTCACACATGTATCATGTTTCCGGGTAATACAATTCTAGCATGAATAATAAACATTTATCATGATACGAGGAAATAAATAATAACTTTATTATTGCCTCTAGGGCATATTTCCTTCAGTCTCCCACTAGCACTAGAGTCAATAATCAAGATTACACAGTAATGATTCTAACACCCATGGAGTCTTGGTGCTGATCATGTTTTGCTCATGGAAGAGGCTTAGTCAACGGGTCTGCAACATTTAGATCCGTATGTATCTTGCAAATCTCTATGTCTCCCACCTAGACTTGGTCCCAGATGGAATTGAAGCGTCTGTTGATGTGTTTGGTCCTCTTGTGAAATCTGGATTCCTTTGCCAAGGCAATTGCACCAGTATTGTCACAGAAGATCTTCATTGGTCCCGATGCACTAGGTATGACACCTAGATCAGAAATGAACTCCTTCATCCAGATTCCTTCATTTGCTGCTTCTGAAGCAGCTATGTACTCTGCTTTGCATGTAGATCCCGCCACGACGCTTTGTTTAGAACTGCACCAACTTACAGCTCCACCGTTTAATAAAAACACGTATCCGGTTTGTGATTTAGAATCGTCCGGATCAGTGTCAAAGCTTGCATCGACGTAACCATTTACGACTAGCTCTTTGTCACCTCCATAAACGAGAAACATATCCTTAGTCCTTTTCAGGTATTTCAGGATGTTCTTGACCGCTGTCCAGTGATCCACTCCTGGATTACTTTGGTACCTACCTGCCAAGCTTATTGCTAAGCATATGTCAGGTCTGGTACACAACATTGCATACATGATAGAGCCTATGGCTGAAGCATAGGGAACATCTTTCATTTTCTCTCTATCTTCTGCTATGGTCGGGCATTGAGTCTGACTCAACTTCACACCTTGTAATACAGGCAAGAACCCTTTCTTTCCCTGATCCATTTTGAACTTTTTCAAAACTTTATCAAGGTATGTGCTTTGTGGAAGTCAAATTAAGCGTCTTGATCTATCTCTATAGATCTTGATTCCCAATATGTAAGCAGCTTCACCGAGGTCTTTCATTGAAAAACTTTTATTCAAGTATCCCTTTATGCTATCCAGAAATTCTATATCATTTCCAATTAATAATATGTCATCTACATATAATATCAGAAATGCTATAGAGCTCCCACTCACTTTCTTGTAAATACAGGCTTCTCCAAAAGTCTGTATAAAACCATATGCTTTGATCACACTATCAAAGCGTTTGTTCCAACTCCGAGATGCTTGCACCAGTCCATAAATGGATCACTGGAGCTTGCACACTTTGTTAGCACCTTTTGGATCGACAAAACCTTCCGGTTGCATCATATACAACTCGTCTTACAGAAATCCATCCAGGAATGCAGTTTTGACATCCATTTGCCGAATTTTATAATCATAAAATGCGGCAATTGCTAACATGATTCGGACAGACTTAAGCATCGCTACGAGTGAGAAAGTCTCATCGTAGTCAACCCCTTGAACTTGTCGAAAACCTTTCGCAACAAGTCGAGCTTTGTAGACAGTTACATTACCATCAGCATCAGTCTTCTTCTTGAAGATCCATTTATATTCAATGGCTTGCCGATCATCGGGCAAGTCAACCAAAGTCCATACTTTGTTCTCATACATGGATCCCATCTCAGATTTCATGGCTTCAAGCCATTTTGCGGAATCTGGGCTCATTATCGCTTGCTCATAGTTCGTAGGTTCGTCATGGTCAAGTAACATGACTTCCAAAATAGGATTACAGTCCCACTTTGGTGCGGATCTTACTCTGGTAGACCTACGAGGTTTAGTAGAAACTTGATCTAAAGTTTCATGATCAATATCATTAGCTTCCTCACTAATTGGTGTAGTTGTCACAGGAACTGGTTCTTGTGATGAACTACTTTCCAATAAGGGAGAAGGTATAGTTACCTCATCAAGTTCTACTTTCCTCCCACTCACTTCTTTCGAGAGAAACTCCTTCTCTAGAAAGGATCCGAATTTAGCAACGAAAATCTTGCCCTTAGATTTGTGATAGAAGGTGTACCCAATAGTCTCTTTTGGGTATCCTATGAAGTCACATTTCTCTGATTTGGGTTCAAGCTTATCTGGTTGAAGTTTCTTCACATAAGCATCACAGCCCCAAACTTTAAGAAACGACAACTTTGGTTTCTTGCCAAACCACAATTCATAAGGCGTCGTCTCAACGGATTTTGATGGTTCCCTATTTAACGTGAATGCGGCCGTCTCTAGAGCATAACCCCAAAACGATAGGGGTAAATCAGTAAGAGACATCATATATCGCACCATATCCAGTAAAGTACGATTACGACGTTCGGACACACCATTTCGTTGTGGTGTTCCGGGTGGCGTGAGTTGCAAAACTATTCCGCATTGCTTCAAATGTAAACCAAACTTGTAACTCAAATATTCTCCTCCACGATCAGATCGTAGAAATTTTATTTTCTTGTTACGATGATTTTCCACTTCACTCTGAAATTCTTTGAACTTTTCAAATGTTTCAGACTTGTGTTTCATTAAGTAGATATACCCATATCTGCTCAAATCATCTGTGAAGGTGAGAAAATAACGATATCCGCCGCAAGCCTCAATATTCATTGGACCACATACATCAGTATGTATGATTTCCAATAAATCAGTTGCTCGCTCCATAGTCTCGGAGAACGGCGTTTTAGTCATCTTGCCCATGAGGCACGGTTCGCAAGTACCAAGTGATTCATAATCAAGTGATTCCAAAAGTCCATCAGTATGGAGTTTCTTCATGCGCTTTACACCGATATGACCTAAACGGCAGTGCCACAAATAAGTTGCACTATCATTATCAATTCTGCATCTTTTGGCTTCAACATGATGAATATGTGTATCACTACTATCGAGATTCAATAAAAATAGACCACTCTTCAAGGGTGCATGACCATAAAAGATATTACTCATATAAATAGAACAACCATTATTCTCTGATTTAAATGAATAACCGTCTCGCATCAAACAAGATCCAGATATAATGTTCATGCTCAATGCTGGCACCAAATAACAATTATTTAGGTCTAAAACTAATCCCGATGGTAGATGTAGAGGTAGCGTGCCGTCCGCGATCACATCGACTTTGGAACCATTTCCGACGCGCATCGTCACCTCATCCTTAGCCAATCTTCGCTTAATCCGTAGTCCCTGTTTTGAGTTGCAAATATTAGCAACAGAACCAGTATGAAATACCCAGGTACTACTGCGACCACTAGTAAGGTACACATCAATAACATGTATATCACATATACGTTTGTTCACTTTGCCATCCTTCTTATCCACCAAATACTTGGGGCAGTTCCGCTTCCAGTGTCCAGTCTGTTTGCAGTAGAAGCACTCAGTCTCAGGCTTAGGTCCAGACTGGGTTTCTTCTCTTGAGCAGCAACTTGTCTGCTGTTCTTCTTGAAGTTCCCCTTCTTCTTCCCTTTGCCTTTTTTTCTTGAAACTGGTGGTCTTATTGACCATCAACACTTGATGCTCCTTCTTGATTTCTACCTCCGCGGCTTTTAGCATTGCGAAGAGCTCGGGAATAGTCTTGTTCATCCCTTGCATATTATAGTTCATCACGAAGCTCTTGTAGCTTGGTGGTAGTGATTGAAGAATTCTGTCAATGACACTATCATCAGGAAGATTAACTCCCAGTTGAATCAAGTGATTATTATACCCAGACATTTTGAGTATGTGTTCACTGACAGAACTATTCTCCTCCATCTTACAACTATAGAACTTATTAGAGACTTCATATCTCTCAATCCGGGCATTTGCTTGAAATATTAACTTCAACTCCTGGAACATCTCATATGCTCCATGACGTTCAAAACATCGTTGAAGACCCGGTTCCAAGCCATAAAGCATGGCACACTGAACTATCGAGTAGTCATTAGCTTTGCTCTGCCACATGTTCTTAATGTCGTCAGTTGCATCAGCAGCAGGCCTGGCACCCAGCGGTGCTTCCAGGACGTAATTCTTCTGTGCAGCAATGAGGATAATCCTCAGGTTACGGACCCAGTCCGTGTAATTGCTACCATCATCTTCAACTTAGCTTTCTCAAGGAAGGCATTAAAATTCAACGGAACAACAACACGAGCCATCTATCTACAACAAACATAGACAAGAAAAATACTATCAGGTACTAAGTTTATGATAAATTTAAGTTCAATTAATCATATTACTTAAGAACTCCCACTTAAACAGACATCTCTCTAGTCATCTAAGTGATCACGTGATCCAAATCAACTAAACCATGTCCGATCATCACGTGAGATGGAGTAGTTTCAATGGTGAACATCACTATGTTGATCATATCTACTATATGATTCACGTTCTACCTTTCGGTCTCCGTGTTCCGAGGCCATATCTGTATATGCTAGGCTCGTCAAGTTTAACCTGAGTATTCCGCGTGTGCAACTGTTTTGCACCCGTTGTATTTGAACGTAGAGCCTATCACACCCAATCATCACGTGGTGTCTCAGCACGAAGAACTTTCGCAATGGTGCATACTCAGGGAGAACACTTCTTGATAATTTAGTGAGAGATCATCTTAAAATGCTACCGTCAATCAAAGCAAGATAAGATGCATAAAGGATAAACGTCACATGCAATCAATATAAGTGATATGATATGGCCATCATCATCTTGTGCTTGTGATCTCCATCTCCGAAGCACCGTCGTGATCACCATCGTTACCGGCGCGACACCTTGATCTCCATCGTAGCATCGTTGTCGTTACGCCATCTATTGCTTCTACGACTATCGCTACCGCTTAGTGATAAAGTAAAGCAATTACAGGGCGTTTGCATTTCATACAATAAAGCGACAACCATATGGCTCCTGCCAGTTGACGATAACTTCAGTTACAAAACATGATCATCTCATACAATAAAATATAGCATCACATCTTGACCATATCACATCACAACATGCCCTGCAAAAACAAGTTAGACGTTCTCTACTTTGTTGTTGCAAATTTTACGTGGCTGCTACGGGCTTAGCAAGAACCATTCTTACCTACGCATCAAAACCACAATGATAGTTCGTCAAGTTAGTGCTGTTTTAGCCTTCGCAAGGACCGAGCGTAGCCACACTCGGTTCAACTAAAGTGAGAGAGACAGGCACCCGCCAGTCACCTTTAAGCACGAGTGCTCGTAACGGTGAAACCAGTCTCGCGTAAGTGTACGCGTAATGTCGGTCCGGGCCACTTCATCTCACAATACCACTGGACCAAAGTATGACATGCTGGTAAGCAGTATGACTTGTATCGCCCACAACTCACTTGTGTTCTACTCGTGCATATGACATCTACGCATAAAACCAGGCTCCGATGCCACTGTTGTGGAACGTAGTAATTTCAAAAAAATTCCTACGCACACGCAAGATCATGGTGATGCATAGCAACGAGAGGGGAGAGTGTTGTCCACGTACCCTCGTAGACCGTAAGCGGAAGCGTTATGACAACGCGGTTGATGCAGTCGTACGTCTTCACGATCCGACCGATCCAAGTACCGAACGTACGACACCTCCGAGTCCAGCACATGTTCAGCTCGATGACGATCCCCGGACTCTGATCTAGCAGGGTGTCAGGGATAAGTTCCGTCAGCACGACGGCGTGGTGATGATGATGATGTTCTACCGACGCAGGGCTTCGCCTAAGCACCACAATGATATGACCGAGGTGGAATATGGTGGAGGGGGGCACTGCACACGGCTAAGGAACGATCACGAAGATCAACTTGTGTGTCTAGAGGTGCCCCCTGCCCCCGTATATAAAGGAGCAAGGGGGAGGCCGGCCGGCCCTAGGGGGCGCGCCAAGGAGGGGGGAGTCCTCCTAGTGGGAGTAGGACTCCCCTTTCCTAGTCCAACTAGGAAGGAGGAAGGGGGAAGGAAAGAGAGGGAGAGGGAGAGGGAAAGAGGGGCCGCGCCCCCTCCCCTAGTCCAATTCGGACTCCCCGTGGGGGGAGGGGCCGCCACCTCCTGGGCTGCTGCCCTCTCTCTCCCCTCAGGCCCACTAAGGCCCAATACTTCCCCGGGGGGTTCCGGTAACCCCTCCGGCACTCCGGTTTTCTCTGAAATCACCCGGAACACTTCCGGTGTCCGAATATAGTCGTCCAATATATCAATCTTTATGCCTCGACCATTTCGAGACTCTTCGTCATGTCCGTGATGACATCCGGGACTCCGAATAACCTTCGGTAAATCAAAAGTTATAAACTCATAATAAAACTATCATCGTAACGTTAAGCGTGCAGACTGTTAGGGAACGTTGCATAAAATAGATTTTTTTTCTATGTTCACCAAGATCAATCTATGAGTTCATCTAGCAACGAGAGAGATAGATGCATCTACATACCACTTGTAGATCGCGTGCGTAAGCGTTCAAGAGAATGGGGTTGAGGTAGTCATTCTCGTCGTGATCCTATCACCGGAGATCCTAGCGCCGAACGGACGGCACCTCCGCGTTCAACACACGTACGGTCAGCATGACGTCTCCTCTATCTTGATCCAGCAGGGGGGAAGGAGAGGTTGATGAAGATCCGGCAGCACGACGGCGTGGTGGTGGATGCAGCAGGACTCCGGCAGGGCTTCGCCAAGCAACTGCGGGATGAGGAAGAGGTGTAGCAGGGGGAGGGAGGCGCCAAGACTCAGGGTGCGGCTGCCCTCCCTCCCCCCTACTTTATATAGGCCCCCAGGGGGGGGGGGGCGCCAGCCCAGGAGATGCAATCTCCAAAGGGGGGCGACGGCCAGGGGGGTGGAGTGCCCCCCAAGGCAAGTGGTGCGCCCCCCCACCCTAGGGTTTCCAACCCTAGGCGCAGGGGGTGCCAAGGGGGGGGGGCACCAGCCCACTAGGGGATGGTTCCCCTCCCACTTCAGCCCACGGGGCCCTCCGGGATAGGTGGCCCCACCCGGTGGACCCCTGGGACCCTTCCGGTGGTCCCGGTACAATACCGGGTGACCCCGAAACTTTCCCGATGGCCGAAACAGCACTTCCTATATATAATTCTTTACCTCCGGACCATTCCGGAACTCCTCATGACGTCCGGAATCTCATACGGGACTCCGAACAACATTCGGTTTTCTGCATACTCATATTCATACAACCCTAGCGTCACCGAACCTTAAGTGTGTAGACCCTACGGGTTCGGGAGATATGCAGACATGACCGAGACGACTCTCCGGTCAATAACCAACAGCGGGATCTAGATACCCATGTTGGCTCCCACATACTCCTCGATGATCTCATTGGATGAACCACGATGTCGAGGATTCAATCAACCCCGTATACAATTCCCTTTGTCTGACGGTATGTTACTTGCCCGAGATTCGATCGTCGGTATCCCAATACCTCGTTCAATCTCGTTACCGGCAAGTCACTTTACTCGTACCATAATGCATGATCCCGTGACCAGACACTTGGTCACTTTGAGCTCATTATGATGATGCACTATCGAGTGGGCCCGGTGATACCTCTCTGTAATACGGAGTGACAAATCCCAGTCTTGATCTGTGTCAACCCAACAGACACTTTCGGAGATACCTGTAGTGCACCTTTATAGTCACCCAGTTACGTTGTGACGTTTGGTACACCCAAAGCATTTCTACGGTATCCGGGAGTTACACGATCTCATGGTCTAAGGAAGAGATAATTGACACTTTAAAAGCTCTAGCAGAACGAACTACACGATCTTGTGCTATGCTTAGGATCGGGTCTTGTCTATCACATCATTCTCTTAATGATGTGATCCCGTTATCAACGACATCCAATGTCCATAGTCAGGAAACCATGACTAAATATTAATCAACGAGCTACTCAACTTAGGGCTCACTAGGGACATGTTGTGGTCTAAGTATTCACACATGTATTACGATTTCTGAATAATACAATTATAGCATGAATAAAAGACAACTATCATGAACAAAGAAATATAATAATAATCCTTTTATTATTGCCTCTAGTGCATATTTCCAACAGTCTCCCACTTGCACTAGAGTCGATATTCTAGTTACGTTGTGATGAATCGAACACCCATAGAGTTCAGGTGTTGATCATGTTTTGCTCGCGGAAGAGGTTTAGTCAACGGATCTGCGACATTCAGATCCGTATATACTTTGCAAATATTTATGTCTCCATCTTGAACATTTTCACGGATGGAGTTGAAACGACGCTTGATGTGCCTGGTCTTCTTGTGAAACCTGGGCTCCTTGGCAAGGGCAATAGCTCCAGTGTTGTCACATAAGAGTTTGATCGGCCCCGACGCATTGGGTATGACTCCTAGGTCGGTGATGAACTCCTTCACCCAAATTGCTTCATGCGCTACCTCCGAGGCTGCCATGTACTCCGCTTCACATGTACATCCCGCCACGACGCTCTGCTTGCAGCTGCACCAGCTTACTGCCCCACCATTCAACATATACACGTATTCGGTTTGTGACTTAGAGTCATCCAGATCTGTGTCGAAGCTAGCATCAACGTAACCCTTTACGACGAGCTCTTCGTCACCTCCATAAACGAGAAACATGTCCTTTGTCCTTTTCAGGTACTTCAGGATATTCTTGACCACTGTCCAGTGTTCCTTGCCGGGATTACTTTGGTACCTTCCTACCAAACATACGGCAAGGTTTACATCTGGTCTGGTACACATCATGGCATACATAATAGATCCTATGGCTGAGGCATAGGGGATGACACTCATCTCTTCTTTATCTTCTGCCGTGGTCGGGCATTGATCCGAGCTCAATCTCACACCTTGCAATACAGGCAAGAACCCTTTCTTGGACTGATACATTTTGAACTTCTTCAAAATCTTATCAAGGTATGTGCTTTGTGAAAGACCTATGAGGCGTCTCGATCTATCCCTATAGATCTTGATGCCTAATATGTAAGCAGTTTCTCCATGGTCCTTCATTGAAAAACACTTATTCAAGTAGGCCTTAATGCTGTCCAAGAATTCTATATCATTTCCCATCAAAAGTATGTCATCTACATATAATATGAGAAATGCTAGAGAGCTCCCACTCACTTTCTTGTAAACGCAGGCTTCTCCATAAGTGTGCACAAACCCAAACGCTTTAATCATCTCATCAAAGCGAATGTTCCAACTCCGAGATGCTTGCACCAGCCCATAAATGGATCGCTGGAGCTTGCATACTTTGTTAGCATTCTTAGGACCGACAAAACCTTCTGGCTGTATCATATACAGCTCTTCCTTAAGATAACCGTTAAGGAATGCCGTTTTGACGTCCATCTGCCATATCTCATAATCATAGTATGCGGCAATTGCTAACATGATACGGACGGACTTAAGCTTCGCTACGGGAGAGAAAGTCTCATCGTAGTCAACACCTTGAACTTGTCGATAACCCTTAGCGACAAGTCGAGCTTTATAGATGGTGACATTACCATCCGCGTCCGTCTTCTTCTTAAAGATCCATTTGTTTTCTATCGCTCGCCGATCATCGGGCAAGTCTGTCAAAGTCCATACTTTGTTTTCATACATGGATTCTATCTTGGACTGCATGGCTTCTAGCCATTTGTTGGAATCTGGGCCCGCCATCGTTTCTTCATAGTTCGAAGGTTCACCGTTGTCTAACAACATGATTTCCAGGACAGGGTTGCCTTACCACTCTGGTGTGGAACGTGTCCTCGTGGACCTACGAAGTTCAGTAGCAACTTGATCCGAAGTACCTTGATCATCATCATTAATTTCCTCTCCAGTCGGTGTAGGCACCACAGGAACATTTTCCTAAGCTGCACTACTTTCCGGTTCAAGAGGTAGCACTTCATCGAGTTCTACTTTTCTCCCACTTACTCCTTTCGAGAGAAACTCTTTTTCCAGAAAGGATCCGTTCTTGGCAACAAAGATCTTGCCTTCGGATCTAAGGTAGAAGGTATACCCAATGGTTTCCTTAGGGTATCCTATGAAGACGCATTTTTCTGACTTGGGTTCGAGCTTTTCAGGTTGAAGTTTCTTGACATATGCATCGCATCCCCAAACTTTTAGAAACGGCAACTTAGGTTTCTTCCCAAACCATAATTCAGACGGTGTCGTCTCAACGGATTTAGACGGTGCCCTATTTAAAGTGAATGTAGTTGTCTCTAGAGCGTATCCCCAAAATGATAGCGGTAAATCGTTAAGAGACATCATAGATCGCACCATATCCAATAGAGTGTGATTACAACGTTCGGACACACCGTTACGCTGAGGTGTTCCAGGCGGCGTGAGTTGTGAAACGATTCCACATTTCCTTAAGTGCGTACCAAATTCGTGACTTAAATATTCTCCTCCATGATCCGATCGTAAGAATTTTATCTTTCGGTCACGTTGATTCTCTACTTCATTCTAAAATTCCTTGAACTTTTCAAAGGTCTCAGACTTGTGTTTCATCAAGTCGACATACCCATATCTACTTAAGTCATCAGTGAGAGTGAGAACGTAACGATATCCTCCGCGAGCCTCAACGCTCATTGGACCACACACATCAGTATGTATGATTTCCAATAAGTTGGTTGCTCGCTCCATTGTTCCGGAGAACGAAGTCTTGGTCATTTTGCCCATGAGGCATGGTTCGCATGTGTCAAATGATTCATAATCGAGAGACTCTAAAAGTCCATGAGCATGGAGCTTCTTCATGCGCTTGACACCAATGTGACCAAGGCGGCAGTGCCACAAGTATGTGGGACTATCGTTATCAACTTTACATCTTTTGGTATTCACACTATGAATATGTGTAACATTACATTCGAGATTCATTAAGAATAAAGCATTGACCATCGGGGCATGACCATAAAACATATCTCTCATATAAATAGAACAACCATTATTCTCGGATTTAAATGAGTAGCCATCTCGTATTAAACGAGATCCAGATACAATGTTCATGCTCAAACTTGGCACTAAATAACAATTATTGAGGTTCATAACTAATCCCGTGGGTAAATGTAGAGGTAGCGTGCCGACGGCGATCACATCGACCTTGGAACCATTCCCGACGCGCATCGTCACCTCGTCCTTCGCCAGTCTCCGCTTATTCCACAGCTCCTGCTGTGAGTTACAAATATGAGCAATGGCACCGGTATCAAATACCCAGGAGTTACTACGAGTACTGGTAAGGTACACATCAATTACATGTATATCACATATACCATTAGTGTTGCTGGCCTTCTTGTCCGCTAAGTATTTGGGGCAGTTCCGCTTCCAGTGACCCTTCCCTTTGCAATAAAAGCACTCAGTCTCAGGCTTGGGTCCATTCTTTGACTTCTTCCCGGCAACTGGCTTACCGGGCGCAGCAAGATCTTTGCCATCCTTCTTGAAGTTCTTCTTACCCTTGCCCTTCTTGAACTTAGTGGTCTTATTGACCATCAACATTTGATGTTCTTTCTTGATTTCAACCTCTGCTGACTTCAGCATTGAAAGTACTTCAGGAATAGTCTTCACCATCCCCTGCATATTGTAGTTCAACACAAAGCTCTTGTAGCTCGGTGGGAGCGACTGAAGGCTTCTGTCAATGACCGCCTCGTCCAGGAGGTTGATCTCCAGCTGGGACAGGCGGTTGTGCATGTTGGAAATATGCCCTAGAGGCAATAATAAAAGGATTATTATTATATTTCTTTGTTCATGATAGTTGTCTTTTATTCATGATATAATTGTATTATCCGGAAATCGTAATACACATGTGAATACTTAGACCACAACATGTCCCTAGTGAGCCTCTAGTTGACTAGCTCGTTGATCAACAAATAGTCATGGTTTCCTGACTATGGACATTGGATGTCGTTGATAACGGGATCACATCATTAGGAGAATGATGTGATGGACAAGACCCAATCCTAAGCATAGCAAAAGATCATGTAGTTCGTTCTGCTAGAGCTTTTCCAATGTCAAGTATCTCTTCCTTAGACCATGAGATCATGTAACTCCCGGATACCGTAGGAGTACTTTGGGTGTACCAAACGTCACAACGTAACTGGGTGACTATAAAGGTGCACTACAGGTATCTCCGAAAGTGTCTGTTGGGTTGACACGGATCGAGACTAGGATTTGTCACTCCGTATTACGGAGAGGTATCACTAGGCCCACTCGGTAGTGCATCATCATAATGAGCTCAAAATGACCAAGTGTCTGGTCACGGGATCATGCATTACGGTACGAGTAAAGTGACTTGCCGGCAACGAGATTGAACGAGGTATTGGGATACCGATGATCGAATCTCGGGCAAGTAACATACCGTCAGACAAAGGGAATTGTATACGGGTGAGGGAGTCCCGGATTAGGGGGTGTCCGGATAGCCGGACTACCATCATCGGCCGAACTATCATCGGCCGGACTATCATCATCGACCGGACTCCAAGACTATGAAGATACAAGATTGAAGACTTCGTCCCGTGTCCGGATGGGACTTTCCTTGGCGTGGAAGGCAAGCTTGGCGATACGGATATGTAGATCTCCTACCATTGTAACCGACTCTATGTAACCCTAGCCCTCTCCGGTGTCTATATAAACCGGATGGCTCTAGTCCTTAGGACAACAACCATTACAATCATACCATAGGCTAGCTTCTAGGGTTTAGCCTCCTTGATCTCGTGGTAGATCCACTCTTGTAAACATCCACAATATCAATATCAATCAAGCAGGACGTAGGGTTTTACCTCCATCAAGAGGGCCCGAACCTGGGTAAAACATCGTGTCCCTTGTCTCCTGTTACCATCCGCCTAGACGCACAGTTCGGGACCCCCTACCCGAGATCCGCCGGTTTTGACACTGACATTGGTGCTTTCATTGAGAGTTTCTCTGTGCCGTCACCGATAGGAAGGATGCCTCCTCCCGTCTTCAAGGACGGTATTTTCGCCAAAGGAGCCTTGGCCGCCGGCCAAACTATCCGGCTAGGTGGTTTTCTTATGACCGCCTGTCCGGCCACCGCTTCGACAATGACCTCTCAAGTCGTCAAAAGCAATCTTCACGTCAGCTCGGAATTCGCCGAGCGGCTGGATCCAATAGAGCTCTCGTCCGTAAACGAGCTCTTGGATCGCATCGCCGCCCTGGGAGTCGCTACAGACTACAATCAGATTGGGCTTAAAACCGATCTGAGAGAGATTAACTCTCCCCAGGTCACCCACCACGTTGCAGTGGTAGAGGAACAATGCGGCGACTCTTCTCCTGTATTGAAAACTAGTCATGTCCGGGCTCCCGAACCCCCCATGCCGGATTCCCGCGGAGGGACGGACTTCGATCAAGCACTGAACTTAAAGTCAGGCATCGGACCAGACTCGTTGGACAACGTCCAGCAATCCAAGCTTCCAAATTTGGAAACTTCTCGGCCTTCGAGCCTTGAGATGGGTAGGGTTCCGGACTTAATTCCACCCACCCGCCCAGACATATGCGATCTATCTCTAATCCGGCAAGAGCCCGCTGAGACAGTACATCACTACTGGGCCAGATTCCTCCTGGTTATGGACAGGATAAAGGACTGCCGAGAGGAAAACGCAATCTCAATTTTTTGCAATAATTGCACGGACGAGGGAATCTTGAACGCCGTCAGCCGTCGTGAAATTACACGCTTCGCCGACCTGGCGTCCATAGTACGAAAGTACTGTGCGATGGAGAGTTTCCGGACAACCGAAAATAAGTTTTGGGACAATCCGGCCCCGAATACAACCCTAGTCCGCAACAAAAGGGTGCATTACACTCAGGCACCAGATACAAAAACCAAAAAGCAAAAACCCCATAAAGGGCACGGAACCGTACTGGAGGGATGGCTTAGCGGACCCTGTAAAATTCACAGTACAGAAGGCGCCGTCCCAACACATAGCCTTCGAGCATGTTGGATATTACGGCAGGTGGCCAAAAGTGGAGAGGAGCTTCTAGCCCCGGAAAACCACTCCAACAACATCGGTACGGTATCAACAGTCTTCGAGACTTTCGCATCAAATAATATGCGGAAACGAACAATCCGCAGCCTCGCCGAAGTCTACCAAGTAGCAACAACCAATCCATGGAGCGACACAGCCATCACCTTCAACGCCAGCGACGAACCTAAATTCCGAACAGCCCGAGCTCCAGCCGCACTGGTACTTAGTCCAATAGTGGACGGCTTTCGACTTACAAAAGTCCTCATGGATGGCGGCAGCGGATTAAACCTCATCTACGAGGAAACCCTTCAAAAAATGGAAATAGACTGGAGCCGCATTGAGCGAAGCAGCACAACCTTTAGAGGAATAATCCCTAGCCGGGAGGCGCGCTGCACAGGAAAAATCACACTCGATGTGGTATTCGGCTCGCCGGACAATTACAGATCCGAAGAAGTCACGTTCCAAGTGGCCCCGTTCAACAGCGGATATCACGCTATATTAGGACGAGAGGCATTCACAATTTTTCAAGCCGTACCCCATTACGGGTACATGAAGCTCAAAATGCCTGGGCCCGGCGGAATAATCACTCTCGTTAGTGATCCGGACATAGCACTCCGCGCCGAAAACAAGACAGCCGCATTAGCCTTAGAGGCACTATCCGAAGCCCTAGCGGCAGAGGAACTCACCGCGCTGCGCTCTACGGTGAATAGGGACGATGTGATACTCGATAAGAGATCCAAGTCCACCTCCTTTAAACCAGCAGATGAAATAGTAAAATTCCAGGTCCACCCAACGGACCCGACAAAGACGGCCTCCATCGGGGCACAATTGAACCCTGATGTAGACGCCGCACTGCGAGAATTCCTTCGGGAAAATTGGGACATTTTTGCCTGGCACCCCTCGGATATGCCCGGAATCCCACGCAGATTGGCAGAACACAGCCTAAACATCCTAAAAGGATTCAAGCCAGTCAAACAGGCTCTTCGACGATTTTCCGAACCCAAAAGACAGGCAATGGGAGAAGAGCTAGCCAAACTATTGGAAGCCGGATTCATCAGAGACATCAAACATCCGGATTGGCTAGCAAACCTGGTAATGGTACCAAAGAAGGACAAATCCTGGCGCCTATGTGTCGATTTCAAAGACCTAAATAAAGCCTGCCCAAAGGATCCCTTCCCCCTCCCCCGCATCGACCAAATCATCGATGCCACTGCAGGGCACGATTCATTGTGCTTCCTGGACGCATACTCCGGCTATCATCAAATCAAGATGGCAGAAGCGGATCAAGCCGCAACGGCATTCATTACTCCATATGGACCATTCTGCTTCAACACGATGCCCTTCGGACTTAAAAACGCCGGCGCAACATATCAGCGCATGATTCAGACATGTCTGGCTACCCAGATCGGCAAAACAGTAGAGGCATACGTAGACGACGTAGTCGTCAAAACTAAACACGTCGAAACTCTAGTAGACGACTTGAGGCTCACATTCGACAACCTCAGAGCATATGACATCAAGCTGAATCCGGAAAAATGCGTTTTCGGCGTACCAGCTGGAAAGCTGCTGGGCTTCATCGTATCCGGTAGAGGAATTGAAGCAAACCCAGCCAAGATCCGAGCTCTGTCACAGCTAGATATCCCAAAAGACCTCAAGCAAATACAAAAATTGACTGGATGCGTGGCGGCTCTAAGCCGCTTTATCTCCCGTCTAGGAGAAAAGGCATTGCCCCTCTATCGCCTCCTTAGGCGCACCGAACACTTCGAGTGGACGGATGCTGCCACCGCCGGACTCGAAGAAATAAAGGCCATATTGGCAACAAATCCGGTCCTGGCTGCGCCCAACCTGGGCGAACCAATGTTGTTATACATCGCAGCAACGCATCAAGTTGTAAGCGCGGTACTCGTCGTCGAACGAGAGACAGAAGGGCATAAATTCCCTCTTCAAAAACCAGTATACTACGTATCCACTGTGTTAACCCCCTGCAAGTCCCGTTACCCGCACTATCAGAAGATAGCATACGCGGTGTTCATGGCATCCCGGAAGCTCCGACACTACTTTCAAGAGTGTTCGATAACAGTGGCCTCTGAAGTACCACTTAACGACATTATAAACAACCGCGACGCGACGGGCAGGATTGCAAAATGGGCCATTGAGCTCTTACCATTTGATATAACTTACAAACCTCGGCGAGCTATAAAGTCACAAGTTTTGGCTGACTTTGTCGCTGAATGGACCGAAGCCGAACTCCCTAAAGAGTACGGCGCATACTCCAATTGGATTATGCACTTCGACGGCTCTAAAATGTTAGCCGGATTGGGGGCTGGCGTCGTATTGACGTCCCCGACCGGGGACACAGTCCAATACGTACTTCAGATAATGTACACGGACTCCAACAACGCAGCCGAATACGAGGCCCTTTTACATGGTCTCCGGATGGCAATCTCCATGGGCATTCAACGCCTAGAGGTGCGCGGGGATTCAAACCTCGCAATATCCCAAATAAACGGAGACTTTGACGCCAAAGATCCGAAAATGGCAGCATATCGCAACGCTGTCCTAAAAATGTCAGCCCGGTTTGAAGGACTTGAATTCCATCACGTAGCCCGGGATAATAACCAAGCAGCCGACGTACTGGCACGCATCGGCGCAAAACGCGACGCTGTCCCTCCTAACATCTTCCTGGAACGGCTCTTCAAGCCATCCGTACTATGGGAAGAGGAGTCCGGAAATAACAAACCGGAACAAGCCGCACCAACCGGCGATTCAGCCGATGACATAACACCTTCAGCCCACGACATAATGGCAGTAATTGCCCCGTGGACAGAACCATTCCTCGCCTACTTGCTTAGGCAGGAGCTTCCCGAAGACCAAAATGAGGCCCGCTGCATTGTCCGGCGATCTAAAGCCTACAAGGTCTATGAGGGAGAACTTTATAAGAAAAGCACAACCGGAGTCCTTCAAAGGTGTATCTCCGAAGAGGAAGGGCGAAACCTCCTGGCTGAAATTCATGCCGGACTAGGCGGACACCACGCCGCAGCTCGGGCCCTTGTAGGAAAGGCATTCCGTACAGGATTTTATTGGCCGACGGCCCGAGCAGATGCTCAGGACTTAGTCCAAAGATGCGTCGGTTGTCAGCTCTTTGCTAATCAGAGCCATATGCCACCCACCGCCCTCAAAACTATACCCATTACCTGGCCGTTCGCGGTCTGGGGGCTTGACATGGTTGGACCACTTAAAGGGGGAACCCACAAGCAAAGGTACCTATTGGTCATGGTGGATAAATTCACCAAATGGATAGAGGCCAAGCCAGTTAAAACGGCAGAGTCCGGACCAGTGATAGACTTTATATCCGGGGTAGTACACCGTTATGGTGTCCCCCACAGCATCATCACCGATAACGGCACGAACTTCACGGCCGATGAGGTTAAATCATGGTGCAAAAATATGGGCATCAAGCTCGATTACGCTTCAGTCTATCATCCTCAAACCAACGGTCAAGTGGAACGAGCAAATGGTCTAATAATGAGCGGCATCAAACCCAGACTAGTGCGGTCCCTTACGAAATCTGACACGCACTGGGTAGAGGAGCTCGACTCCGTACTCTGGGGGCTGCGGACAACGCCTAACCGTACTACCGGATTCACACCATTTTTTATGGTATACGGCGCAGAAGCAGTTTTGCCCTGCGACATAATTCATGACTCACCTCGAGTGCGCATGTACGAAGAAAGAGAAGCCGAGTTGGATCGGCAGGACAGCTTGGACGCATTGGAGGAAGAACGCGACGTCGCCAAGGCTCGTTCCGCATTCTATCAGCAGCAGGCTCGAAGATACCAAAGCAGAGAAGTACGGGCCAAGACTTACAACGTTGGCGAACTGGTTCTACGCCTGCCGGACAAGAAAAAGGACAAGCTCAAGCCCAAATGGGAAGGCCCCTTCATCATCGATCAAGTCCTGACCGGCGGAGCGTACCGTCTACGAAATGCATCGGATAACCGACTCGAGCCGAACCCATGGAACGCAGCCCGCCTCCGAAGATTCTATGCCTAGCGCCGGACTAAGAGTTCGTCCCTTTCCCCCCGTCCAATTTTTTTTACTTCAGCTGCCTTTTGTTTATCTTTTTCTTCTCAACCCTATTCATCCAAGCCTTAAAGGGCCTACTTGCGCAACGTTCGCGCGCAATTGATGTGCTATCCGCACTCATTATACCTGGGGGCTTCTTTACCAGAAGCTTAATTATAAGGGCTTCATGCCCAGCACATGTGTCAAGCCTCCACATGTACCTTTTATTCACCATTATATGCATCGATATGACTTAAGTTTTGGCCAAGCTGGGTTGCCTGGCTCCTGTGCTTACCCCTACGTTCCCGATTGTTCGGCTAGGAGGTAAAGGGAGCACCTCTGCGATTGTTACTGCCGGGTCAGCCGGATGTGTACCTCAGACTGGGTGAAGCCGAAAGCTAGCGTTCTTAAGGGAATATTCGGTCGGTGACTTAAAAGATGATTTTTTATCCACTTATTTATCTGCCCCCAGATGTTTTTCTGCTTTTTTCGCAGTCCGGACATGCACTTTAGGGCATGCCACCCCCAGAGGAAAGGAACCCTTAACGGAACTATTCTCCCTGGAAGATGTTTCTTACTACCCATGTAATATAACATAACTAGTTGGGCACTTGTCTGATAAAGCACTAATGACCCCTACGCCTGGTCTCCATGCATACCCCGGTTGTTTCATAACCGAGAAGGTATTCGGACACACTCCGGACTCTAGGGTCCCGAGGTCGAAGCGAAAAGGTCGGCAAAGACAAACGATCTACAATCCGGCTAGAAGGCATTTTATATGTCATTTTATAATACATTGTCAAATCGACTGATTGTATTCTTCCTCAATCCCGTCTAACAGGTTGTCTAATTTACAGTCCTGTTGGGAAAATTTAGCGGCCAACTCTACTTGGCCGTATACTAAACTCACAGGGATCTCCTTCCCATCGGGCCCCACAGGTCCGACTTCGGCCATGTGGTTGGGATCCGCCTTCTTGTACCGCGTCTTTACCATGGCCCAGGCCTCCCTGGCACCTTGGCGGCAGGCCGAAATCTTCCATAAATGGAAGCGCTGCCGCACTCCCTGAAGCTTCTCCGCAAGCTCCCCAAGACCCTCGGGTAAGGAGAAGGCTGGCCATAAAGCCTGGATGACGCCGCTCATTGCCTGCCGAACTCGTTCGATCAGTTGCAACAATTCGGGAAGTTGATCACCCGTTGATACGGGCATCTCCTCCGCAGGGCGACCTGTGAGCATACCTGCAGACATATTCTGTCAAATTGACTTCCTCGCCGAACTCTTCTTTTCAAAGGAGTTCGCTCAAGCACTTACTATAGATGCCGCGACGAAGCCGCTGATTCTCCTTAACGGAGCCCGACAGCTCGGCCCGAACGCCTTTCAGCTCTTCTCCAAGCTGGGCATGGGCATCCTGGAGCTTGTTCCTTTCATGCTGCACCTTATGCAGCACCCTCTCGCCGGCCTTTAGTTGGCGCAGAAGTTCTTGCCTGTCCGGATCTTGTCCGGCAGCACCTGCAACGTCATTTTTTAGACTTGCGCAAAGGCCAAACGCTACTTATCTTTCTAAAATAATGCGTTACCAGGAGAGGTCCCTGTGTTTCCTCCTGCGCCAGAGAGTGCGGCCTCAAGTTGGGCCTTGCACTCTTGCAGCTCCTGAGACAGTTGGGTATTCTTCTCGGTAAGATCCTACGTTTCATATGATCCTTAAATCAGTTAATATAACTACTTTAAGTCTCGGGGGCTACTGGCATATACAACTATTAAATTCTCTTACCCGTATGTCTTTTACATACTGCTCCGTGGCTCTGGTAAAACCATCTTGAGCAGCACGAAGGTGCGCGTCCCCCGCGTTAAAGGCATTCAACGCCTCGGGGGAGAAGCACGCGTCACGAAATACTGTCCGGCGGCGCCTGTGATTCAGGGCACTCTCCACCTCAGACTTGGTGGCGGACAGTCTGTCGGCATCCTCCGTCGGAGGAACGTCCGGCTCGCGCCTTGCGCTCGCCTCCCCCTCCAGACCAGGTGCTGGAGCCTGGCTGGTAGAGGTTGGATTGGCAACCTCCACGCCCGCAGTCCGGCGGACGCTTTTTTCCCTACAAAAGTCATGAGCACTCAAACGCTTCCTAGGAACGTTGCTCTAAATAATGAATTGTGAGCTACACCTTTGCGGCGACGTTTCAGTCCGCGCCGCGCTCCTCTTCCGCCTACTGGTCCGGACTGGCCTTTGTTGGCCAGCCACCGCGGGCTCGGCTTCTCGCCCTAGGGGCGCCTCCTGCACAGCGCCATCGTATACGGTGGTCAGAAATAAGCAAGGAAGGAATGACGGTGTCAGGACTTCGGTCGCAATCACCTGGGAAGCCGGATATAGTCCGGGATAGTCGGCCGTGATGGCGACTAAAGCATTGTCCATGCTGAGCTGGTGGAACACCCCGTCGATTAGCTCCACCATTATGTCCGGATCCTCTTCGGAGGCCGGATCCCGGGATCTCTCTGGATCCTCGGGTTGCGGAGCTGGACTTAGCATGTCCTCCACGATCCGGCGCAGCTCCTGCGTCGAAAGAAGAACACAATATAAGAAACTTAAGTTTCAAAAAGCATGGGTCGGGCACGCAGAGTGTTCGCTTACCCAAGGCCGGGGATTATTCATGGAGAACCCATTTAACGGGTTCGTCCGAAGGAAATCCTCCTTCTCCCCCTTATACAGGCCGGACAGGATCGTCACCAGATCTTCGACCGAATCCGGCCCTTTGCGGCCATGACGGGTGGCATCGTCCTCCCCGTTGAAATCCCACATGGGGTGGCCCCTGTATTGTAGTGGCTGCACCCCCCGCATAATGCATGTTGCCATGACTCCAATCATGGTCAACCCGGCATGGGCCAGTAACCTTATTCGGCCCATCAAATAATGGACGCTCTTGTCTTCCTCCAGTTGGGGGCTCCGCGGACGCCAACTAAGGCGTTTCTTCAGAGGAGCATTGCTGAACTCCGGGAGGCCGATCCGAACAGGGTCCGGCAGCGGAGCGTCTTCTATATAAAACCATTCCGAAGGCCAGTCTTCGGACGCCTTCTTAGGGGTTCCGGATGGATATCCGGTCCCGGCAATGCGCCATATTTCGGCGCCGCCCACTTGATATATGGACCCCTCGTGAGAGCGGGGTACAAGGCAGAACAACCTCTTCCACAGCGCGAAATGGGGCTCGACGCCCAGGAATAGCTCGCAAAGAGCTACGTAACCCGCAATATGCAGGATTGAGGCGGGCGTGAGGTGATGAAGCTGGAGTCCGTAGAACTCCAGGAGCCCGCGGAGGAATGGATGTACAGGAAATCCGAGCCCCCTTATCAGATAGGGGACGAAGCATACCCGCTCCCCTTTGTTGGGATTTGGGGTAACCTCCGCTTGCTTCCCACCTTTGTAGGTGGCCAGCCCGGCTCGAACCGGAACCATGAAGGCCGGAGGGAGATATCCCCCGCTTGGAGCTTCACCAGCTCGTTGTGCGGAACAGAGCATCTCCTCCAATCTCCTGGCAAAGGGCTGGGAGCGCGAGAAGAGGAGCCGCGTTGACGGTCCATGATGGAATGGATTCTTGGTCGAAAGCGCTCCGATGAGTATTTGCGGGAGGAAGATGGTGATTTGGATCTGGATTCTTGCCTCCCTTATAGGCAGATTATTCGCACAACTAGGGGGTAAAACATAAAAGACACCCTGGCTTTTCACATTCGCGCGACGCGTGGAAGAAGGCCATTATTGGGCGTGGAAGCCAAGACGCGCAACATTGATGAGGAAGCCGGACACTGTTCGGCAGGTACGTAGAACTTGAAGGAGAACCCGCCTTGCAACGCCGAAGACTACACACATGCTGGACTTATCGTCATTGAAGCCTGGTTCGGGGGCTACTGAGGGAGTCCCGGATTAGGGGGTGTCCGGATAGCCGGACTACCATCATCGGCCGAACTATCATCGGCCGGACTATCATCATCGACCGGACTCCAAGACTATGAAGATACAAGATTGAAGACTTCGTCCCGTGTCTGGATGGGACTTTCCTTGGCGTGGAAGGCAAGCTTGGCGATACGGATATGTAGATCTCCTACCATTGTAACCGACTCTATGTAACCCTAGCCCTCTCCGGTGTCTATATAAACCGGATGGCTCTAGTCCGTAGGACAACAACCATTACAATCATACCATAGGCTAGCTTCTAGGGTTTAGCCTCCTTGATCTCGTGGTAGATCCACTCTTGTAAACATCCACAATATCAATATCAATCAAGCAGGACGTAGGGTTTTACCTCCATCAAGAGGGCCCGAACCTGGGTAAAACATCGTGTCCCTTGTCTCCTGTTACCATCCGCCTAGACGCATAGTTCGGGACCCCCTACCCGAGATCCGCCGGTTTTGACACCGACAACAAGGTTGCTTGAATCCTCGACATCGTGGTTCATCCGATGAGATCATCGAGGAGTATGTGGGAGCCAACATGGGTATCCAGATCCCGCTGTTGGTTATTGACCGGAGAGCTGTGTCGGTCATGTCTGCATATCTCCCGAACCCGTAGGGTCTACGCACTTAAGGTTCGGTGACGCTAGGGTTGTATGAATATGAGTATGCAGCAAACCAAATGTTGTTCGGTGTCCCGGATGAGATCCCGGACGTCACGAGGAGTTCCGGAATGGTCCGAAGGTAAAGAATTATATATAGGAAGTGCTGTTTCGGCCATCGGGAAAGTTTCGGGGTCACCCGGTATTGTACCGGGACCACCGGAAGGGTCCCGGGGGTCCACCGGGTGGGGCCACCTATCCCGGAGGGCCCCGTGGGCTGAAGTGGGAGGGGAACCAGCCCCTAGTGGGCTGGTGCGCCCCCTTGGCCCTCCTGTGCCTAGGGTTGGAAACCCTAGGGTGGGGGGCGCACCACTTGCCTTGGGGGGCACTCCACCCCCCTGGCCGCCGCCCCCCTTGGGAGATTGCATCTCCAGGGCCGGCGCCCCCCTGGGGGCCTATATAAAGGAGGGGGGAGGGAGGGTAGCCGCACCCCGAGTCTTGGCGCCTCCCTCCCCCTGCTACACCTTTTCCTCCTCCCGTAGTTGCTGGGCGAAGCCCTGCCGGAGTCCTGCTGCATCCACCACCACGCCGTCGTGCTGCTGGATCTTCATCAACCTCTCCTTCCCCCTTGCTGGATCAAGACGGAGGAGACTTCACGCTGAGCGTACGTGTGTTGAATGCGGAGGTGCCGTCCGTTCGGCGCTAGGATCTCCGGTGATAGGATCATGACGAGAACGACTACCTCAACCCCGTTCTCTTGAACACTTCCGCACGCGATCTACGAGTGGTATGTAGATGCATCTGTCTCTCTCGTTGCTAGATGAACTCATAGATTGATCTTGGTGAACGTAGAAAAAATTCTATTTTATGCAACGTTCCCCAACAGTGCAACCCAGACATTTTGAGTATGTGCTCACTGACAGAACTATTTTCCTCCATCTTACAACTATAGAACTTGTCGGAGACTTCATATCTCTCGACCCGGGCATGAGCTTGAAAAACCATTTTCAGCTCCTCGAACATCTCATATGCTCCGTGTTGCTCAAAACGCTTTTGAAGCCCTGATTCTAAGCTGTAAAGCATGCCGCACTGAACGAGGGAGTAATCATCAGCACGTGACTGCCAAGCGTTCATAACGTCTTGGTTCTTTGGGATGGGTGCATCACCTAGCGGTCCTTCTAGGACATTTGCTTTCTTGGCTGCTATGAGGATGATCCTCAGGTTCCGGACCCAGTCCGAATAGTTGTTGCCATCATCTTTCAGCTTGGTTTTCTCTAGGAACGCGTTGAAGTTCATGTTGACATGAGCGTTGGCCATTTGATCTACAAGACATATTTTGCAAAGATTTTAGACTAAGTTCATGATAATTAAGTTCATCTAATCAAATTATTTAATGAACTCCCACTCAGATTGACATCCCTCTAGTCACCTAAGTGTTACACGATCCGAGTCGACTAGGCTGTGTTCGATCATCACGTGAGACGGACTAGTCATCATCGGTGAACATCTCCATGTTGATGATATCTTCCATATGACTCATGTTCGACCTTTCGGTCTCCGTGTTCCGAGGCCATGTCTGTACATGCTAGGCTCGTCAAGTTAACCCTAAGTGTTATGCATGTGTAAAACTGTCTTACACCCATTGTATGTGAACGTAAGGATCTATCACACCCGATCATCACGTGGTGCTTCGAAACGACGAACTTTAGCAACGGTGCACAGTTAGGGGGAACACTTTCTTGAAATTATTATAAGGGATCATCTTATTTACTACCGCCGTTCTAAGTAAACAAGATGCATAAAACATAATAAACATCACATGCAATTATATAAAGTAGTGACATGATATGGCCAATATCATATAGCTCCTTCGATCTCCATCTTTGGGGCTCCATGATCATCTTCGTCACCGGCATGACACCATGATCTCCATCATCATGATCTCCATCATCGTGCCTCCATGAAGTTGCTCTCCAACTATTACTTCTACTACTATAGCTAACGGCTTAACAATAAAGTAAAGTAATTACATGGCGTTAAATCATTGACACGCATGTCATACAATAATTAAGACAACTCCTATGGCTTCTGCCGGTTGTCATACTCATCGACATGCAAGTCGTGATTCCTATTACAAGAACATGATCTCATACATCACAATATATCATTCATCATTCATCACAACTTCTGGCCATATCACATCACATGGCAATTGCTGCAAAAACAAGTGAGACGTCCTCTAATTGTTGTTGCATCTTTTACGTGGCTGCAATTGGGTTCTAGCAAGAACGTTTTCTTACCTACGAATAACCACAACGTGATTTTGTCAACTTCTATTTACCCTTCATAAGGACCCTTTTCATCAAATCCGCTCCAACTAAAGTAGGAGAGACAGACACCCGCTAGCCACCTTATGCAACTAGTGCATGTCAGTCGGTGGAACCTGTCTCACGTAAGCGTACGTGTAAGGTCGGTCCAGGCCGCTTCATCCCACAATACCGCTGAAGCAAGAAAATACTAGTAGTGGCAAGCAAGTTGACAAGATCTACGCCCACAACAAATTTGTGTTCTACTCGTGCAATAGAGAACTACGCATAGACCTAGCTCATGATGCCACTGTTGGGGAATGTTGCAGAAAATAAAAATTTTCCTACGGTTTCACCAAGATCCATCTATGAGTACATCTAAGCAACGAGTGATAGGAGTGATGCATCTACATACCACTTGTCGATCGCGTGCGGAAGCGTTCAAGAGAACGGGGTTGAGGTAGTCGTTCTTGTCGTGATCCTATCACCGGAGATCCTAGCGCCGAACGGACGGCACCTCCGCGTTCAACACACGTATGGTCAGCATGACGTCTCCTCCTTCTTGATCCAGCAAGGGGAAAGGAGAGGTTGATGAAGATCCAGCAGCACGACGGCGTGGTGGTGGATGCAGCAGGACTCCGGCAGGGCTTCGCCAAGCAACTCCGGGAGGAGGAAGAGGTGTAGCACGGGGAGGGAGGCGCCAAGACTCAGGGTGCAGCTGCCCTCCCTCCCCCACCTTTATATAGGCTCCCCCAGGGGGGGGGCGCCGGACCTGGAGATGCAATCTCCCAAGGGGGGCGGCGTCCAGGGGGGTGGAGTGCCCCCCAAGGCAAGTGGTGCGCCCCCCTACCCTAGGGTTTCCAGCCCTAGGCGAAGGGGGGGCCCAAGGGGGGGGGGGCGCACCAGCCCACTAGGGGCTGGTTCCCCTCACACTTCAGCCCACGGGGCCCTCCGGGATAGGTGGCCCCACCCGGTGGACCCCCGGGACCCTTCCGGTGGTCCCGGTACAATACCGGGTGACCCCGAAACTTTCCCGATGGTCGAAACAGCACTTCCTATATATAATTCTTTACCTCCGGACCATTCCGGAACTCCTCGTGACGTCCGGGATCTCATCCGGGACTCCGAACAACATTCAGTTTGCTGCATACTCATATTCATACAACCCTGGCGTCACCGAACCTTAAGTGTGTAGACCCTAGCATGTACAGACATGGCGTCACCGAGATATGCAGACATGACCGAGACGGCTCTCCGGTCAATAACCAACAGCGGGATCTGGATACCCATGTTGGCTCCCACATACTCCTCGATGATCTCATCGGATGAACCACGATGTCGAGGATTCAATCAACCCCGTATACAATTCCCTTTGTCTGACGGTATGTTACTTGCCCGAGATTCGATCGTCGGTATCCCAATACCTCGTTCAATCTCGTTACCGGCAAGTCACTTTACTCGTACCGTAATGCATGATCCCATGACTAGACACTTCGTCACTTTGAGCTCATTATGATGATGCACTACCGAGTGGGCCCAGTGATACCTCTCCATAATACGGAGTGACAAATCCCAGTCTCGATCCGTGTCAACCCAACAGACACTTTTGAAGATACCTGTAGTGCACCTTTATAGTCACCGAGTTACGTTGTGACGTTTGGTACACCCAAAGCACTCCTACGGTATCCGGGAGTTACGCGATCTCATGGTCTAAGGAAGAGATACTTGACATTGGAAAAGCTCTAGCAGAACGAACTACACGATCTTGTGCTATGCTTAGGATTGGATCTTGTCCATCACATCATTCTCTTAATGATGTGATCCCGTTATCAACGACATCCAATGTCCATAGTCAGGAAACCATGACTATCTGTTAATCAACGAGCTAGTCAACTAGAGGCTCACTAGGGACATGTTGTGGTCTAAGTATTCACACGTGTATTACGATTTCCGGATAATACAATTATAGCATGAATAAAAGACAACTATCATGAATAAAGAAATATAATAATAATCCTTTTATTATTGCCTCTAGGGCATATTTCCAACACGGACCCTACGTGTTCGAGAACTATATAGACATGACCTAGAACTGTTTCCGGTCAATAACCAATAGCGGAACCTGGATGCTCATATTGGCTCCTACATATTCTACAAAGATCTTTATCGGTCAAACCGCATAAGAACATACGTTGTTCCCTTTGTTATCGGTATGTTACTTGCCCGAGATTCGATCGTCGGTATCCAATACCTAGTTCAATCTCGTTACTGGCAAGTCTCTTTACTCGTTTACATAATGCATCATTCCGTAACTAACTCATTAGCTACATTGCCGAGAGGGCCCAGAGATACCTCTCCGACAATCGGAGTGACAAATCCTAATCTCGAAATACGCCAACTCAACATGTACCTACGAAGACACCTGTAGAGCTCCTTTATAATCACCCAGTTACGTTGTGACGTTTGGTAGCACACAAAGTGTTCCTCCGGTAAACGGGAGTTACATAATCTCATAGTTGTAGGAACTTTGTATAAGTCATGAAGAAAGCAATAGCAACATACTAGACGATCAAGTGCTAGGCTAACGGAATGGGTCAAGTCAATCACATCATTCTCCTAATGATGTGATCCCGTTAATCAAATGACAACACATGTCTATGGTTAGGAAACATAACCATCTTTGATTAATGAGCTAGTCAAGTAGAGGCATACTAGTGACATTATGTTTGTCTAATGTATTCACACATGTATCATGTTTCCGGGTAATACAATTCTAGCATGAATAATAAACATTTATCATGATATTAGGAAATAAATAATAACTTTATTATTGCCTCTAGGGCATATTTCCTTCAGGGTTTGGCAATCGTGGAAATCACTCCGGGACCCCAAAACTGAGAAGTAGTCCAAGAAACGGGCCAGAATCAGCCCAAACTGTGATTGTTGATGACAGACATGTAAGCGCTCCTTGGTGTTTGACAACCAAGGAAATCGCTTCGGGATCCCAAAACAGTGAGTAATAGGCCATGAAACGGGCCAGAATCGACAAAAACTGCGAGTGTTGATGACCGAAACGTAAACGCAGCCCGGGGTTCGTCAATCGTGGAAATCACTCCGGGACCCCAAAACAGTGAGTAATAGTCCAAGAAACGGGCTAGAATCGGCCAAAACTGCGACTATTGATGGCCGACATGTAGGCAGTTCAAAAATTGTGGAAATTGCTTCGGGACCCCCAAACAGTGAATAATAGTCCACGAAACGGGGCAGAATTGGCCAAAACTGTGAGCGTTGATGACTGACACGTAAACACACCTCGGGGATCGTCAATCGTGGAAATCGCCCTGGGACCCCAGAATGGTGAGTAATAATGCAAGAAACCGACAAGAATCGGCCAAAATTGGGAGTGTTGATGACCAACACGTAAACGCACCCCAGGGTTTATCAATCATTGAATCACTCGGGACCCCAAAACAGGGTAATAGTCCAAGAAACACGTAAACTGCGATTGTTGATGACGGACACATAAGCGCACCTTGGGGTTTGACAACCATGGAAATCGCTTTGGGACCCCAAAACGGTGAGTAATAGTCCTCGAAATGGGCCAGAATCGACAAAAACCGCGAGTGTTGATGACCGACACGTAAATGCACCCCGGGGTTCGTCAATCGTGGAAATCACTTCAGGACCCCAAAACTGAGTAGTATTCCAAGAAACGGGCCAGAATCGGCCCAAACTATGAGTCTTGACGACCAACACGTAAGCACACCTTGGGGTTCAACAACCATAGAAATCGCTGTGGGACCACAAAATGGTGAGTAATAGTCCAGGAAACAAGACAAAATCGGTAAAAACTGTGAGTGTTGATGACCGACACATAAACGCACCCTAGAGTTCGTCAATCATGGAAATCACTTCGGGACCACAAAACAGTGAGTAATAGTCCAAGAAATGGGCCAGAATCGGCCAAAACTATGCGTGTTGATGACCGACACATATGCACACCTTGGGGTTCCATAACCATGGAAATCGATTTGGGATCCCAAAACGGTGAGTAATTGTCCACAAAACGGGCCTGAATTGGCCAAAACCGCGAGTGTTGATGACCGACACAGAAACGCACCCGGGGTTCGTTAATCGTGGAAATCACTCTGGTCCTCAAAACAGTGAGTAATAGTCCACAAAATGGGCCAGAATCGGCGAAAACTGTGAGTCTTGATGACCGACACGTAATCGCACCCCAGGGTTTCTTAATCGTGGAATTCGCTCCGGGACCCCAAAACAGTGACTAATAGTCCAAGATAAGGGCCAGAATCGGCCCAAACTATGAGTGTTGATGACCGACACGTAACCGCACCTTGGGGTTTGACAACCATGGAAATTGATTTGGGACCCCAAAACGGTGAGTAATAGTCCACGAAACGGGCAAGAATTGGCCAAAACTGTGATTGTTGATGATGGACACGTAAGCACAACCCGGGGTTCGGCTATCATGGAAATCACTCTAAGACCCCAAAACTGAGAAATAGTTCAAGGAACAGGCTAGAATCGGCCCAAACTGCGATTCTTGATGACAGGCATGTAATCGCTCCTTGGGGTTCGACAACCATGGAAATCTCTTCGGGATCCCAAAACGGTGAGTAATAAGCCACGAAACGGGCCAGAATCGGCAAAAACCGCGAGTGTTGATTACCGACACGTAAACACACCCCGGGGTAAGTCAATCGTGGAAATCACCCAGGACCCCAAAACAGTGGGTAGTAGTCCAAGAAACGGGCTAGAATTGGCCAAAACTGCAACTGGTAATGGCCGACACGTAGGCGGCTCAAAAACTATGGAAATCGCTTCGGGGCGCCAAAACAATGAATAATAGTCGACGAAACGGGTCAAAATTGGCCAAAATTATGAGTGTTGATGACCGACACGTAAGCGCACCTTGGGGTTCCACAACCATGGAAATCGATTTGGGATCCCAAAACGGTGAGTAATTGTCCATGAAACGGACCAGAATCGGCCAAAACAGTGAGTGTTGATGACCGACATGGGAACGCACCCTGGGGTTCGTTAATCATGGAAATCACTCTGGACCCCAAAACAGTGAGTAATTGTCCATGAAATGGGCCAGAATCGGCCAAAACTATGAGTGTTGATGACCGACATGTAAACGCACCCCGGGGTTCTTTAATCGTGAAATTCACTCCGGGACCCCAAAACAGTGAGTAATAGTCCAAGAAACGGACCAGAATCGGCCAAAACTGTGAGTGTTGATGACCGACACGTAAGCACACCTTGGGTTTAAGCTAGTCATAGTGGGAGTAACTTAGCAAGTAACATAGCGCACTCCGAGAAACTTTTGCTTATGTGTCATGTAGTTAATGAGAAGTGGTAACATAATATGTTACTGTAACATAGCGCTTTCCGAGATAAGGTGAGTCTACAAGCTAATTAATGAAGTCCTCTATGACACTACTACTATGTTATTTTGCACTATGAAGGTAGTAACTTAGACTAGTGTCATATGCATGACACTAGTATAAGTTACTCCCCACTATGACCAGCCTTAGACAACCATGGATATCGATTTGGGACCCCAAAATGGTGAGTTATACTCCACGAAATGGGGCAGAATTGGCCAAAACTGTGAGTGTTCATGACCGATACGTAAGCGCACCTTGGGTTTCTACAACTATGGAAATCGCTTCGGGACCCCAAAACGGTGAGTAATAGTCCACGAAACGGGTCGGAATCGGACGAAACAATGAGTGTTGACGTCGGACACATAAATGCTACCCGAGGATCGTCAATCGTGGAAATTAATTTGGGACCCCAAAACGGTGAGTAATAGGCCATGAAACGGGCCATAATCAGCAAAAACCGCGAGTGTTGATGACCGACACGTAAGCGCACCCCGGGGTTCGTCAATCGTGGAAATCACTCTGGGAGCCCAAAACTGTGAGTAATAGTCCAAGAAACGGGCCAGAATCGGCCAAAATTGCGACTGTTGATGGCCGATACGTAGGCGGTTCAAAAACTATTGAAATCGCTTCGGGACCCCAAAACATTGAATAATAGTCCACGAAATGGGTCGGAATTGGCCAACACTGTGAGTGTTGATGATGGACACGTAAACGCACCCCGGGGATTGTTAATAGTGGAAATCTCCCTGGGACCCCAAAACGGTGAGTAATAGGGCACGAAACGGGCCAGAATCGACAAAAACCGCGAGTGTTGACGACCGAAACATAAACGCAGCCCGGGATTCGTCAACCGTGGAAATCACTTCGGGACCCCAAAACAATGAGTAATAGTCCAAGAAACGGGCTAGAATCGGCCAAAACTACGACTGTTGATGGCCGACACGTAGGCAGTTCAAAAACTATGGAAATTGCTTCGGGACCCCAAAACAGTGAATAATAGTCCATGAAACGGGCCAGAATTGGCCAAAACTATGAGTGTTCATGACTGACACGTAAACGCATCCCGGGGATCGTCAATCATGGAAATCGCCCTGGGACCCCAAAATGGTGAGTAATAATGCACGAAACCGACAATAATCGGCCAAAATTGTGAGTGTTGATGACCAACACGTAAACGCACCCCAGGGTTCATCAATCGTTGAAATCACTCTGGGACCCCAAAACAGGGTAATAGTCCAAGAAAGGGGCTAGAATCGGCCCAAACTGCGATTGTTGATGACGGACACGTAAGTGCACCTTGGGGTTTGACAACCATGGAAATCTCTTTGGGACCCCAAGACGGTGAGTAATAGTCCTTGAAATGGGCCAGAATCGACAAAAACTGCGAGTGTTGATGACCGAGACGTAAATTCACCCCGGGGTTCGTCAATCATGGAAACCACTCCAGGACCCCAAAACTGGGTAATATTCCAAGAAACGGGCCAGAATCGGCCCTAATTCTGAGTCTTGGCGACCAAGACGTAAGCACACCTTGGGGTTCGACAACCATAGAAATTGCTGTGGGACCACAAAACGGTGAGTAATAGTCCAGGAAACAAGACAAAATCGGCCAAAACTGTGAGTGTTGATGACCGACACATAAACGCAACCCAGGGTTCGTCAATCATGGAAATCACTTCGGGACCCCAAAACAGTGAGTAATAGTCCAAGAAATGGCCCAGAATCGGCCAAAACTATGAGTGTTGATGACCGACACGTATGCACACCTTGGGGTTCCATAACCATGGAAATCGATTTGGAATCCCAAAACGGGGAGTAATAGTCCACGAAACGGGCCTGAATTGGCCAAAACCGTGAGTGTTGATGACCGACACGGAAATGCACCCGGGGTTCGTTAATCTTGGAAATCACTCTGGATCTCAAAACAGTGAGTAATAGTCCACGAAATGGGCCAGAATCGGCCAAAACTGTGAGTCTTGATGGCCGACACGTAATTGCACCCCGGGGTTCTTTAATCATGGAATTCGCTCCGGGACCCCCAAACAGTGACTAATAGTCCAAGAAACGGGTCAGAATTGGCCCAAACTATGAGTGTTGATGACCGACACGTAACCGCACCTTGGGGTTCGGCAACCATGGAAATCGATTTGGGACCCCAAGACGGTGAGTAATAGTCCATGAAACGGGCCAGAATCGGCCAAAACTATGATTGTTGATGATCGACACGTAAGCGCACCCCGGGGTTTGGCTATCGTGGAAATCACTCTGAGACCCCAAAACTGAGAAATAGTTCAAGGAACGGGCCAGAATTGGCCCAAACTGCAATTGTTGATGACAGACATGTAATTGCTCCTTGGGGTTTGACAACCATGGAAATCTCTATTTTATGGGATAGCTTGATCTTTGTGGGCAGTGTTATCTGTGCTGAATCTTTTGCCTTGGGTGTTAAATTCACTTCCTTGCATACTGCTAAATCCTGGAATATTTTTAATCTGTATGGCCCATGTGATGGAACCACCAGGGTTGCCTTCACCTCCTGGTTGTTTGATCTTGAAATTCCAGACGATGAGGACTGGTTATTATGTGGTGACTTTAACTACATCAGAGCTCCAGATAATCGTAATAATCCAGGGGGAATGTGAAAGATATGCTTACCTTCAATGATTTCATCCAATCGCAAGCATTAGTTGAGTTGCCTATCAAAGGGAGGAGGTTCACGTGGAGTAACATGCAAACTGATCCGCTATTGGAACAACTGGATTGGTTCTTCACTTCGGCTAATTGGACCTCCAATTATCCAAATACAACAGTGGCCCCCCTCCCAAAACCTTTCTCGGATCATGTGCCCTGTGTGATTTCCATCGAAACAACAGTGCCTAAAACCAAAATTTTCCGTTTTGAGAATTTTTGTATTTCACACCCAGGTTTCTTTAAGGTGGTTCAATCCACTTGGGACAAAAATTGTTTTGCACATAACTTGGCTGCTCTGCTGTGTAAAAAATTTAAGCATTTGAGGTACGCTCTGAAGAAGTGGAGTAAAAACAGATCTAGGTTGAATCTGTGTATTGATAACTCCAATTGGGCGTTGCTGGAGCTGGATGGAATTGAGGATCTCAGGCCCCTCACAACCCCAGAGAAAATTTTTCGTTCGATTCTAAAAGACCACTTGGTAACTCTCCTGGGATACAAACGGGAATATTGGAAGAAAGGTACACTATGCGCTGGTTTCATTGGCGGGGAGATAACACAAAATTCTTCCATTTAGCTGCGAGCGAACGTTTCCGAAGGAATTCCATTGCCTCTCTCAAACTCTCTGATGGGACTGTTATCTCCGATCATGTTGGAAAAGCTCAAGAGCTTTATCAGACGTACAAAAACAGACTAGGGTTGACATAACCATATGAGATGAAATTTGATCTTGCTAGGATTATTAAGAGGATTGAAGGGCTTGGGGAACTGAAAAAACCCTTCACTACCGAGGAGATTGACAAGGTGGTCCAAGAGATGTCGTCCGATCGTGCTCCTGGTCCGGATGGATTCAATGGCTACTTCTTGAAGTCCTGTTGGCACATTATCAAGAAAGACTTCTACAAGATGTGTGTGGATTTCCATGAAGGAAGACTGGATCTGCAGAGTCTTAACTCTGGGTTTATCACATTGATCCCGAAAACATACTCCCCGAAAACGGCAAATGATTACAGGCCTATCACTCTCCTCAAATGTTGTTTGAAGTTCATAACCAAGTTGTTGGCTAATAGATTGCATGGTTTAATCCTCAAGATCATCCATAGAAACCAATATGGGTTTCTCAAAGTAGATCGATCCAAGATTGTTTGGCCTGGGCGTTCGAGTACATCCACCAATGCCAAGCCTCTGGACGTGCCTGCTGCCTGCTGAAATTGGACTTTGCCAAGGCGTTTGATACAATTCAACATGAACCTATGATTGAGATAATGAGAAGCATGGGCTTTGATGAGAAATGGATTGGGTGGATTAAATGCATATTCTCGTCGGGCACCTCGTCTGTCCTGCTGAACGGTACCCAAGGAAAGGAATTTCCATGTCAGTGTGGTGTGAGGCAAGGAGATCCACTCTCGCCCCTCATCTTTGTCCTCGCTGCAGATTTGTTGCAGGCAGCGATCAATGAGGCGTCTAGGACTGGGCAGCTACGTATGCCAATTCCATTGCATGATGAAAATTACCCTGTGATTCAATATGCGGATGACACAATTATGGTGTTCCCCGCCTACCCTACTCAAGCTCTCGTCCTTAAAGGAATTTTGATGGATTATGCAACTTCTGTTGGTCTGAAAATCAACTTCCATAAATCAACCCTAGTCCCAATCAATCTGGGACAGGGGACGGCGTTAGAGTTGGCTGCAATCTTCGGTTGTGTTGTGGGACAAATGCCATTTACTTACCTGGGTCTGCCTATGGGGACGACTCGTCCTTCGGTGACTGATCTGATGCCCATGGTTACAGCAGTGCAGAGGAAAATCCCAGCGGCAGCCTCTTTGCTTTATTATGGATCCAAGCTAACCCTCCTAAACTCTGTTGTTACCTCTCTAGCGATCTATTCTATGTGCTCCATCAAGATAAACCCCAGGATCATTGAGCACTTGGATAAACTTCGTAGATCATGTCTCTGGCTCAAGACATCCGATGATGGCACCAGAGGGAATTCTCTCGCTGCGTGGGATTTGGTCTGTAGACCAAAGAACAAGGGGGGGCTAGGGATCATAAACCTGAAAATTCAGAACCAGGGGCTTCTGCTGAAACAACTACACAAATTCTACAACAAACAAGATGTACCATGGGTTCAACTTGTCTCACATTCATATTACGTGGATCGTGTCCCGCATGCGACTGATCCTTGTGGATCATTTTGGTGGAAAGATCTAATTAAACTTTCTGACGTTTACGGAGGGGTTACCAAAGCTTCTGTGGTGGCAGGAGACACTATTCTGTTCGGGAAGGACGAGGGGAATGATTCATTGCTAGAAGAAGCTTTCCCGAGGGCCTTTTCTTTTGCCAGAGATCAAGATAAGTCAGTTAAAAATCTGCTGTCTTCAACGAGTCTAAGAAATGTGTTCCACTTGCCTCTATCGATAGAAGCCCGGCTGGAAGTAACTGAGTTGCAACTTGCAGCGGCTGATGTTGCACCGACTGAAGGCATTGACACTTGGAGTTGTGTCTGTGGTGGGGCTGAATTCAAAGCATCCAAATTTTATGAGCACTACTTCAGAAACATGCAAGTTGATGAGGCCTTTTGTTGGATCTGGAAATCCAAATGCACAATGCAATGGAAGATGTTTGCCTGGTTGCTGCTGGCTGACCGCCTAAACACAAGAAATATGTTGAGAAGAAGGCATTACAAGATACAAGATGATAACTACACTTGCTTGTTATGCCAAAACCCACCTGAGGAGGATGTGGAACATCTATTCTTCAACTGCCCCTTCAGCCGAAGATGCTGGGATAGCATAGGGGTACATTGGCCGATGGCTGATGGCAGGCTAGAATTGTTGCACGCTGGCAAAATCTCTTGGCGTGGGCCAATGTTTATGGAGGTGTTCACTGTGGCGACCTGGGGGATCTGGAAGGAAAGAAATGACAAGCATTTTAGAGGGGTTCAGCCAACTCTGAGATGCTGGAAGATCAGGTTCAAAAAAGACTTTGCTATGTTGGTCCATAGGGCCAAGCCAGAGTTGGCCACGTTCATATTATCTCTAGTTGCTGCTTTGTAAGAGCTATGCTCCCTTGTAATCTCTAAACCCCCACATTCATATGTAGTTCCTGTATGTAGGCTAACTGGACTGTACTGAGACTGTACTAACCCTCTTAACTAATTAATTTAAAGTCAGTGGGATCCTCGCCCACTGTCATCAGTTCTAAAAAAACCATGGAAATCTCTTCGGGATCCCAAAACGGTGAGTAATAGGCCACGAAATGGGCCAGAATCGGCAAAAACCGCGAGTGTTGATGACCAACACGTAAACGCACCCCGGGGTTCGTTAATCATGGAAATCACCCAGGACCCCAAAATAGTGGGTAGTAGTCCAAGAAACGGGCCAGAATCGGCCAAAACTGCGACTGTTAATGGCCGACACATAGGCGGCTCAAAAACTATGGAAATCGCTTCGGGGCCCCAAAACAATGAATAATAGTCGACGAAACGGGTCAGAATTGGCCAAAATTATGAGTGTTGATGACCGACATGTAAGCGCACCTTGGGGTTCCACAACCATGGAAATCGATTTGGGATCCCAAAACGGTGAGTAATTGTCCACAAAACGGGCCAGAATCAGCCAAAATAGTGAGTGTTGATGACCGACATGGGAACGCACCCTGGGGTTCGTTAATCGTGGAAATCACTCTAGACCCCAAAACAATGAGTAATAGTCCACGAAATGGGCCAGAATCGGCCAAAACTGTGAGTGTTGATGACCGACACGTAAACGCACCCCGGGGTTCTTTAATCGTGAAATTCACTCCGGGACCCCCAAACAGTGAGTAATAGTCCAAGAAACGGGCCAGAATCGGCCAAAACTGTGAGTGTTGATGACCGACATGTAAGCACATCTTGGGGTTAGACAACCATGGATATCGATTTGGGACCCCAAAATGGTGAGTTATACTCCACGAAACGGGGCAGAATTGGCCAAAACTGTGAGTGTTCATGACCAATACGTAAGCGCACCTTAGGATTCTACAACTATGGAAATTGCTTCGGGACCCCAAAACGGCGAGTAATAGTCCACGAAACGGGTCAGAATCGGCCGAAACTATGAATGTTGATGTCGGACACATAAATGCAACCCGGGGATCATCAATCGTGGAAATCAATTTGGGACCCCAAAACGGTGAGTAATAGTCCACAAAACGGGCCAGAATCGGCCAAAACTGTGATTGTTTATGACTGATACATAAGCGCACCCTGGGGTTTGGCAATCGTGGGAATCACTCCGGGAACCCAAAACTGAGAAATAGTCCAAGAAACGGGCGAGAATCGGCCCAAACTACGATTGTGGATGATAGACATATAAGCGCTCCTTGGGGTTTGACAACCATGGAAATCGCTTCGGGATCCCAAAACGGTGAGTAATAGGCCACGAAACGGGCCATAATCAGCAAAAATTGCGAGTGTTGATGACCGACACGTAAGCGTACCCCGAGGTTCATCAATCGTGGAAATCACTCCGGGAGCCCAAAACTGTGAGTAATAGTCCAAGAAACGGGCCAGAATCAGCCAAAATTGCGACTGTTGATGGCTGACACGTAGGCCATTCAAAAACTATGGAAATCGCTTTGGGACCCCAAAGCATTGAATAATAGTCCACGAAATGGGTCGGAATTGGCCAACACTATGAGTGTTGATGATGGACACATAAACGCACCCCGGGGATTGTCAATCATGGAAATCACCCTGGGACCCGAAAACGGTGAGTAATAGGCCACGAAACGGGCCAGAATTGACAAAAACCGCGAGTGTTGATGACCGATACGTAAACGCAGACCGGGGTTCGTTTGTCGTGGAAATCACCCCGGGACCCCAAAACAGTGAGTAATAGTCCAAGAAACGGCTAGAATCGGCCAAAACCGCGACTGTTGATGACCGACACGTAGGCAATTCAAAAACTATGAAAATTGCTTCGGGTCCCCAAAACAGTGAATAATAGTCCACGAAACGGGCCAGAATTGGCCAAAACTGTGAGTGTTGATGACTGACACGTAAACGCACCCCGGGGATCGTCAATCCTGGAAATCGCCCTGGGACCCCAAAATTGGCCAAAATTGGGACCCCAGGGTTCATCAATTGTTGAAATCACTCCGGGACCCCAAAACAGGGTAATAGTCCAAGAAACGGGCAATAATCAGCCCAAACTGCGAGTGTTGATGACGGACACATAAACGCACCCCGGGGTTCTTTAGTTGTGAATTTCACTCCGGGACCCCAAAACAGTGAGTAATAGTCCAAGAAACGGGCCAGAATCGGCCGAAACTATGAGTGTTGATGACCGACACGTAAGCATACCTTGGGGTTAGACAACCATGGATATTGATTTGGGACCCCAAAATGGTGAGTTATACTCCACGAAACGGGGTAGAATTGGCCAAAACTGTGAGTGTTCATGACCGATACGTAAGCGCACCTTGGGTTTCTACAACTATGGAAATCGCTTCGGGACCCCAAAACGGCGAGTAATAGTCCACGAAACGGGCCAGAATCGGCCGAAACTATGAATGTTGATGTCGGACACATAAATGCAACCCGGGGATCGTCAATCGTGGAAATCAATTTGGGACCCCAGAACGGTGAGTAACAGTCCATGAAACGGGCCAGAATCGGCCAAAACTGTGATTGTTGATGACCGACACATAAGCGCACCCTGGGGTTTGGCAATCGTGGAAATCACTCTGGGACCCCAAAACTGAGAAATAGTCCAAGAAACGGACGAGAATCGGCCCAAACTTTGAGTCTTGACGACCAACACGTAAGCACACCGTGGGGTTCGAGAACCATAAAGATCGCTGTGGGACCACAAAACGGTGAGTAATAGTCCAGGAAACAAGACAGAATCGGCCAAAACTATGAGTGTTGATGATTGACACATAAACGCACCCCAGGGTTCGTCAATCATGGAAATCACTCCGGGACCCCCAAAAAGTGAGTAATAGTCCAAGAAACGGGCCAGAATCGGCCCAAACTATGAATATTGATGACCGACACGTAAGCGCACCTTGGGGTTCCATAACCATGGAAATCGATTTGGGACCTCAAAACAATGAGTAATAGGCCACGAAATGGGCCAGAATCGGCCAAAACTGTGCGTCTTGATGACCGACACCTAAACGCACCCCAGTGTTCATTAATCGTGGAATTCGTTCTGGGACCCCAAAACAGTGACTAATAGTCCATGAAACGGGCCAGAATCGGCCCAAACTATGAGTGTTGATGACCAACACGTACGCGCACCTTGGGGTTGGACAACCATGAAAATCGATTTGGGACCCCAAAACGGTGAGTAATAGACCACGAAACGGGCCAGAATCGGCCAAAACTGTGATTGTTGATGACCGACACGTAAGTGCACCCAGGGATTCGGCAATTGTGGAAATCACTCTGGGGCCCCAAAACTGAGAAATAGTTCAAGAAACGGGCCAGAATCGGCCCAAACTACGATTGTTGATGACATACATATAAGCGCTTGTCGGTGTCAAAACCAGCGGATCTCCGGTAGGGGGTCCCGAACTATGCATCTAGGCGGATGGTAACAGGAGACAAGGGACACGATGTTTTTACCCAGGTTCGGGCCCTCTTGGTGGAGGTAAAACCCTACTCCTTCTTGATTAATATTGATGATATGGGTAGTACAAGAGTTGATCTACCACGAGATCAGAGAGGCTAAACCCTAGAAGCTAGCCTATGGTATGATGGTTGTTCGTCCTACGGACTAAAACTCTCCGCTTTATATAGACACCAGAGAGGGCTAGCGTTACACAGAGTCGGTTACAATGGGAGGAGATCTTCATATCGTATCGCCAAGCTTGCCTTCCACGCCAAGGAAAGTCCCATCCGGACACGGGACGAAGTCTTCAATCTTGTATCTTCATAGTCCGGGAGTCCGGCCAAAGGTCATAGTCCGGCCATCCGGACACCCCCTAATCCAGGACTCCCTCAGTAGCCCCTGAACCAGGCTTCAATGACGACGAGTCCGGCGCGCAAATTGTCTTCGGCATTGCAAGGCGGGTTCCTCCTCCGAATACTTCATAGAAGATGTTGAACACAAGGATAGTGTCCGGCTCTGCAAAATAAGTTCCACGTACCACCGTAGAGAGAATAATACCTGCACAAATCTAATCTGCTAACGTATTCCGCAGCGTGACATCACGCCATGGCCAAGCCTTTATTCGAATCATTTTACTGTTCCACCTCAGCGCGTTTAGCGAGGCGGTTTCCTTGGCACGTCTTGTCAAAGCAGAGATCGTGTCCCCTTATTCCGGGATTCTCATCAATACGGGCGTGGGTAACCCAACCGCGCCATTAACCGCGGCGCTTGGGAGATAAGCGAGTTTTATTAGGCTGGTGGGGGCTTGTAGTTTCGGCCGCCCATATAAGGGGATAAGGATCCACCCTTTCCATTTACGCCTTCTTCCTCCTTTGCTTATCCATCCCTGCGCACTCGAGCTCCAACACCCAAGTCCGCACTTCCCACCTCAACCTTCTCCAATCATGTCCGGAGCGGGAGGTAGATGGATGGCCTCCTCCGTCATGGAGGGGCAAATCAAAAAGTTGAGGAAGGCCGGATACTTGTCTGACGACATCGCGCACCAGCTTCCAGATGAGGGGCAACTCATCCCCACCCCTAGGCCCCATGAGAGGGTTGTATTTCTCCCCCATTTCCTCCACGGACTGGGCTTTCCTCTTCACCCGTTCGTCCGGGGGCTCATGTTCTACTATGGCCTGGACTTCCACGATCTGGCCCCGAACTTCATCCTCAACATCTCGGCGTTCATCGTCGTGTGCGAGGCCTTCCTCTGCATCCAGCCCCACTTCGGCTTATGGCTGAAGACTTTTAATGTCAAGCCGAAGGTAGTGGGCGGCCCCCAAGCGGAGTGCGGAGGTGCCATGGTGGGCCGGATGGCCAACGTCCTTTGGCTCGAGGGCTCCTTTGTGGAGACAATAAAAGGGTGGCAATCGGGGTGGTTCTACATCACCGAGCCGCGCGACCCCAAATGGGCGGCGGCCCCCGAATTCCGATCTGGCTTTCCCACACGGCTCACTTCCTGGAAAGAGACGGGCCTAACGTGGGGAGATTCGGAAGAGCTGACCGGACTTCAAACCTGCGTCCAAAAGCTGGTGAACAAGAATCTCAAGCTCGTCAACGTAGTCCAGGTCATGCTTATCCGCCGGATCCTCCCATGCCAACAACGGGCCTTCAAATTGTGGGAGTTTGATCCGGCACAGCACCAAACCTTGAGCAGGCTCTTCGACACTACGTACGAAGATGCCTGGAAGGTGCTGTTTAAGGGCGCCGAGGCCCCCGCATCCGCTACCGAAGATCGCGGATTCAGCTCGCGGCGTCAGGCCAACGAGGTAAGCTATTCTACCCTTTACGGGACTCTTGTCTTTCATAGTCTGACTCTATGCGGGATCTAAACTCCCTTACCTTTGACAGGACTGGCTGAAGAAGTCCGGGCAGGTTAACTGTCCGGCTCCCTTACCAGAAGACCCAGCGGACGCCCGATTGACGGGGCTGCTGGTTCCGGCACCTCACGTGGTGCCGGAGAAGAAGGCCAAGAAGAAGGCCACGGGGACTCGAAAGAGCTCCCGGCGCCTGGTGGTGTCGGATTCATCACCCGACAACCCCGAAGCACCCTCCGCCTCTGAGGACGAGGAGGAGGAAGAAGAAGAAGCCTCTCCCCCTCCAACGGGGGGAGGAAAGAAAAGGAAGGCCACCCCAACTGGGGACGCCGGAGGGTCCAAGAAGGGGAGGACCCTTCTACCGGACTACGCCTCCGATGCCGAAGACGGCGGGGAGGAATGGCCATCCAGGGTCAAGCCCCTGGCAAATTCATAAGTGTCCGGATACCTGAATAACTTATGGCGCTCCTCTATTATTCGGTACTTTCTGACGCCGAATTCAATCATGTAGTCCGCCCAAGGCTCAGCTCGGCAATTCATCGATTGGATCCCTGGATTCGTCGGATGTGAATAGTGCTTCACTTCCAACGACTTCCTCCCCGCTCCCTGCGGACGATGCCGAGGTGGAGTCCCAAAAGGGACTAAACCAGGAGGAGGTGGTCCTGGAGGCGCCGCAAGGCAACCTCATGGACTCCAGGCCCAAAGAGGGTAAATCCCCAGAGGGATCTAAGTCCGGCCCTGGGCCGGACACTACTCCGGAACCATCAACGGTTCCAGAGACCGGTAGGCGGCGCCTTCACAAGAAGGGCACGCCTATGACGCCGGCGGCCTCCGTCCAACCGGAGGCACCGGACAATTTGCTGGAGGCGCTTAACGGCGCCTCCATTGACGAGGAACACCACACTGTTATGAGTGCAGTGATCAAGAGGGTTCAGTCTGCCAAGAGCGCGCTGACAGAAGCCTGTACAAGCCTGTTAACAGGCTTTGAGGTATTTATTTCAAAACATATAAAAATGTTACCGCATAGACAGTAGCCCTTGATGCTCAGTTTGGCGTTCGGAAAGAAAAGCCGAGCTGAGGATCTAAAAAGATATAAAAAGATATACGCAGGAGTCTAACATAAATATGTCAATATGGGAATGCAGGCTGCAATGCTGACCTCTGCCGTACTGACTGCAGAGGTCAATGCATTGAAGGAGAGCCTCGAGCGGTCCGAGAACGAGCTCGGCCGTGCCAAGAAGCAGCTCGAGGACAAGGACGGTATGTAATACCGCATGTAAATGTATATAGAAATACCTGGTTGCAAATAATGACAGGACCAACGTTAATGTTGCAGGGGCCACGACCGAGGTGGCGACCCTGAAGGAGGCGGTGTCCAAGGCCGAAAAAAGTGCGGCCTTGGAGCGCACCGAGCGAGAGAAGCAGGAGGCGCGGGTGGCGGAGGTGCGGCAAGAGCTCCAGGCTCTCGTGAAAAAACACGAGAGTTTGGAGCGTGACTCGAGGACTCGAGAGTCCGAGCTCGCCTTGGCTCTTGAGAGTGCCAAAACCGCTAAGGCCGAAGCCCAGAAGGCCCTCCAGGAGATCGAGGCGATAAAGAAAATAGCGGCGGGTAAGGCATTCTTTATGCAAAGCAAGCATGTAAAAGTGAATTATCTGTTACTTACCCGAATCCGGAGCTCTCCAGGAGCGTTCGCCGATCTGCCCCGTAGTGTGTCTGATGCTGCCGCATTCTACCGAGCCGAGGAGGGGAGCTCGACGGAAAAGGTGTTCTGGTCTCAATATGCTGAGGCCGGACAGCCGGTGCCCCTGAGCGACCAGCTGAAGCAGCTGGTCGAGCTCCACAAGGTGGCCGAACAGGCCATGAAGGGCCTCATAGTTCGGCTGTGGCCTAGAGAAGCCATGCCTGGGAGTTACTTCGGTCTGGTGCGGCGGCTGGTGGACGCTTGTCCATGGATTGAAGTCATCAAGCGCTCCGTCTGTATTGAAGGTGCCCGTCGGGCCCTCGCCCGTGCTAAAGTGCACTGGGGCAAGCTGGACGCTGAGAAGCTATTGACGGACGCGCCACCGCCGGGCAAGGAGTATCGCACGCCCGAGATGTATTATAAGGGCGTCCTGAAGGGTGCCCGCCTTATAGCGGGTGAATGCTCCAAAGATGTAATTTTTGAGTAGACTCGCATCTGTTATCCTGTACGCTGAAAACTTTGTTCATATGCGCTAAGCAACGCTTGTTAATTTAAAATATTACCTTCTGTGCGGCCGTTTATTAAATCTGAGAGATGCAAGTCGTCGGCTTCTACCCCCATGCCACGAGTGCTGGGGTGTTCGGGATAAACCTGAGCGCTCTTGTTCCCATTCTTGGGTCCATCTAGGGAGGCGCTCAGCACAACGAACAAGGCCATCGGACTTATAATGCTTTATCACTCTCACTTAGCCATAGAATTCTATAATTTTAAATTTCGGCGAAGCCCCTAGTATTCGGAAGACCGAGTTCGGGGCGCTATCCACGCCTAGGCCAGATAAATCCGGCTCCTCGCTCTAAGCGGCATAAGTCTTTAGGGACTCAAAAAACCTCGCGAACAGCGACCGGTCTCTCGCACTATCATGACGGTCAGTTTTAGCTTTCTCTACTGAGGTGTTAACCCAGCTCAACTGGGGACAATCGCAGTAGTTCTCCCAGCGCTACCTTAGCCAACATTGCGGAACATAAGGTACCAAAACATGGGAGCCGGGCAAACCCAAATATTGACCCAAGACATGATTCGGAGTCGATGCATATAGTGCTATAAGTTCGGGGTGCCGCACTCATGAGAGTGTTCGGTCTTCTCACACCATGTTATGGGGTGCTTAAGCCCCTAGTGTATTGGTCGTACCAAAGTGTATGGTTGCATAATGTCATGACTGCACATATTTGTATAAAAATAGATGAATACAATAATAGATAAGAGCTATGTATTGTTTATTAAAAAGGGCTGCTATGAAAGCAGAACGATACAAATTAGTGCGATAAGCAAGGGATGGGATTATTTGACATGTCCCCCTCCAGGGGCAAGCTGCGTGAATTTAAGTAAAACAGGTATTTAGCTCGTTATAGAGACCACCTGGACATTTTGACATGGCTTGTTCTCTCCCTGGCTGTTGCATCATGTGTTCGGCGAGTGTATTGCCGTACAGGCCTTCCGAATAGTTGGGTCCTGAAAGTATATAAAAAAAAGGAAACGGCAGAATAGGGAGCCCCTAAGTGCGGTTGAGCCGCATTCTGGGCGTGCCGTAGTTGTGCCCCTCCCCTTATGCCCATGGTATTTTCAAAGCCTAATTATGTACGCGTGGTACCGATATCACCAACTGGCGAGGGCTGGGGTTGGGGCCGCACTGCTAAGCTTGCTTGGAACGTGCCAGCCGGCTTTGTTGTAGGTTGCTTCGGGCGCGCTTGACGTTGTCCGGATGTTTAACACCCGGATTGGAGAGTTGCCTTTAGAGGCTTCTCTGTACTTCCGCCGCCAGGGCCACTGTGTGCTCCTCCGTTTGGAGAGAGTGTTCGGTGTTTCCATTTACCGTAATGACTCCGCGAGGACCTGGCATCTTGAGCTTGAGATATGCCTAGTGCGGCACCGCATTGAATTTTGCGAATGCTGTTCGTCCGAGCATGGCGTGATAGCCACTGCGGAATGGGACTATGTCGAAGATTAACTCTTCGCTTCGGAAATTATCCGGGGATCCGAAGACCACTTCAAGTGTAACCGAGCCTATACAACTGGCTTCTACACCTGGTATGACGCCTTTAAAGGTTGACTTTGTGGGTTTAATCCTTGACGGATCTATACCCATTTTTCGCACTGTATCCTGATAAAGCAGGTTCAGGCTGCTGCCGCTGTCCATGAGGACTCCAGTGAGGTGAATCCGTCAATGATTGGTTCTAGTACCAATGCGGCGAATCCGCCGTGACGGATGCCAGTGGGGTGGTCTCTTCGATCAAAAGTGATCGGGCAGGAGGACCATGGGTTGAACTTTGGGGCGACTGGCTCCAATGCATAGACGTCCTTGAGAGCATGCTTCCGCTCCCTTTTGGGGATGTGGGTTGCGTATATCATGTTCACCGTCCGCACTTGCGGGGGGAAGCCCTTCTGTCCTCTGTTGTTCGGCGGCCGGGGCTCCTCCTCGTCATCGCTACGCAGCCCCTTGTCTCTGGTTTCAGCACTTAACTTGCCTGCCTGCTTGAACACCCAACAATCCCTGTTGGTGTGGTTAGCTAGTTGTTCGGTGGTGCCGTGTATCTAGCACGAGCGATCGAGTATCCGGTCTGAACTGGATGGGCCCGGATGGTTTCTTTTGAATGGCTTCTTCCGCTGACCGGGTTTAGAGCCTCTGAATCCGGCATTAACTGCCGTATCCTTAGTATTGTCGCCGTTAATGCGGCGCTTGTGCTTGTTGCGACGTGACCTGCCAGTGTTGTCCTTGGTATCCGAATTGCCAGGGCTCTTGGTTATGTTATTGCTACGGGTTAGCCAGCTGTCTTCTCCCGCGCAAAAGCGGGTCATGAGTGTCGTGAGGGCTGCCATAGATTTTGGCTTTTCCTGTCCTAGGTGCTGGGCAAGCCATTCGTCTCGGATGTTGTGCCTGAAGGCTGCAAGGGCCTCAGCGTCCAGACAGTCGACTATTTGATTTTTCTTGGTTAGGAACCATGTCCAGAATTGTTTGGCCGATTCCTCTGGCTGCTGGATTATGTGGCTTAGGTCATCAACGTCTGGTGGTCGCACATAAGTGCCCTGGAAGTTGTCGGGGAATGCGGATTCCAGGTCCTCCCAGCAACTAATTGACTCTGCTGGCAGGCTGTTAAGCCAATGCCGAGCTGGTCCTTTAAGCTTGAGCGGGAGGTATTTGATTGCGTGTAGATCATCACCACGGGCCATGTGGATATGAAGGAGATAATCCTCGATCCATACCGCGGGATCTGTTGTGCCATCGTATGATTCGATGTTTACGGGTTTAAAACCCTCGGGGATTTGATGATCCATTACTTCGTCTGTGAAGCATAGTGGGTGTGCGGCGCCCCTGTACTGGGCTATATCGCGACGTAGCTCGGATGAGCTTTGTCTGTTGTATTCGGACTGGCCGTATTTATCATATCTGGCGTGACGGTTATCGTCACGTGACGTAGGGCGCCCACGCGATCCGTAGATCGATATTGTTTGCCTTGCCTTATCCTCCAATATGTCTCGCAGGTCTGTTGCGTTTCCCCGTGCTCTAGTATTCTTGGAGCGGCGTCGGCGTGCGGCTTGGGTTGAGGGCCGAAAGGCCTCTCTGTCGCTGCCACGGGGTGGCTTATCGGGCGCATCGTACGCTGGTGATATAGGTTTAGTTGCTTCCTCCTCTAGTTGGGGTAGCAGCCTGCGCTTTGGGTAACTCTTGGAGGGGCGCTTGAGTTTATACTCTTCGGCAGCCAGGACTTCAGTCCATCTGTCGGTTAGCAAATCTTGGTCAGCTCTAAGCTGCTGCTGTTTTTTCTTGAGGCTGCTCGCCGTGGCCATAAGCCTGCGTTTGAAACGCTCTTGTTCGACGGGATCCTCTGGCACGACGAATTCGTCGTCGTCGAGGCTTACCTCGTCTTCAGAGGGAGGCATATAATTGTCGTCCTCGACCTCCCTGTCTGCCGCTCTCTCATGAGGGTTGGCTTCTCCGTCCTCCTACGCTGAATCCTGCTGGAGGGGGTTGTCTTCGGCACTGTCCGGGGTGTTGATGTCTCCGGTGCCGGACTCGCCGTTTTTGCTTTGGTGGGATTTAGAGCGGCGCCGCTGACGTCGGTGCTTGGGTTGCTTCTTGGAGGGGTCGTCCTTCGTTTTTTCATCGCCATCCCCTGCTTTGGGGGTGTCCACCATGTATATGTCATATGACGAGGTGGCCTTCCAGTGCCCTATAGGTGCTGGTTCTTGGTCGTCTCCTTCATCGGCGTCCATACCGTCTATGTCTTTGGAGTCGAAGTCGAGCATGTCGGTCAGATCGTCGACAGTGGGTACAAAGTGGGTAGTGGGTGGGTTTCGAATTTCTTTGTCGTCCGCGTCCCAACCATGCTGACCATAGTCCGGCCAGGGCTCTCTTGACAAAGAGAGATACTTTAGTGAATTCAGGATATCGCCAAAGGGCGAGTGCTGAAAGACGTCCGCGGCGGTGAACTCCATGATCGGAGCCCAATTGGGTTCGATCAGAAGGGGTGCGGACTCGGAGTCCGGAACGGAGTCCGGCACGTTGGAGTCACGGGCCTTGCAAAGGACTAGGCTGGTATTCGGCTCTACCGCCGTAGAGATTGCGGCTTCTGGGGCGGCATCCAACCGTCCGTCCCCGACTGGCGCAGCTGGCTCCGAGCTAACGGTCGGAGCGGACACCTGAGCGGCGCTCTGGGCGCTGTCCGGCGGCAGAGCTAGATCATGCCCATCGTGACAGTGCGACGCGCTCGGCCGTGGCTCGAATCCGTCGAAGATCAAGTCCCCGCGGATGTCGGCCGTGTAGTTTAGGCTTCCAAACCTGACCTGATGGCCAGGGGCATAGCTTTCGATCTGCTCCAGATGGCCAAGCGAATTGGCCCGCAGTGCGAAGCCGCCGAATACGAAGATCTGTCCGGGGAGAAAAGTCTCACCCTGGACCGCATTGTAGTTGATGATCGAAGAAGCCATCGAGCCTAAGGGTGATGACACAGAGGAGCTCTCAATGAAAGCACCAATGTCAGTGTCAAAACCGGCGGATCTCGGGTAGGGGGTCCCGAACTGTGCGTCTAGGCGGATGGTAACAGGAGACAAGTGACATGATGTTTTTACCTAGGTTCGGGCCCTCTCAGTGGAGGTAAAACCCTACTCTTGCTTGATTAATATTGATGAAATGGGTAGTACAAGAGTTGATCCACCACGAGATCAGAGAGGCTAAACCCTAGAAGCTAGCCTATGGTATGCTTGTTGTTCGTCCTACGGACTAAAACTCTCCGATTTATATAGACACCGGAGAGGGCTAAGGTTACACAGAGTCGGTTGCAATGGGAGGAGATCTTCATATCATATCGCCAAGCTTGCCTTCCACGCCAAGGAAAGTCCCATCCAGACACGGGACGAAGTCTTCAATCTTGTATCTTCATAGTCCGGGAGTTCGGCCAAAGGTCATAGTCCGGCCATCCGGACACTCCCTAATCCAGGACTCCCTCAGCGCTCCTTGGGGTTTGACAACCATGGAAATCGCTTCGGGATCCCAAAACGGTGAGCAATAGGCCACGAAACGGGGCACAATCGGCTAAAACCGCGAGTGTTAATGACCGACACAAAAACGCACCCTGGGGTTCGTCAATCGTGGATATCACTCCGGGACCCCAAAACAGTGACTAATAGTCCAACAAACGGGCCAGAATCGGCCAAAAGTGTGACTATAGATGGCCGACATGTAGGCGGTTCAAAAACTATCGAAATCGCTTCGGGACCCCAAAACAATGAATAATAGTCCAAAAAACGGGTCAAAATTGGCCAAAACAGTGAGTGTTGATGACCAACACGTAAGCGCACATTGGGGTTCCACAACCATGGGAATCGATTTGGGATCCCAAAACGGTGAGTAATTGTCCATGAAACGGGCCAGGATCGGCCAAAACCGTGAGTGTTGATCACCGACACGGGAACGCACCCTAGGGTTCGTTAAACGTGGAAATCACTCTGGACCCCAAAACAGTGAGTAATAGTCCATGAACTGGGCCAGAATAGGCCAAAACTGTAAGTGTTGATGACCGACATGTAAACGCACCCCGGGGTTCTTCAATCGTGAAATTCACTCTGGGTCCCCAAAACAGTGAGTAATAGTCCAAGAAACGGGCCAGAATCAGTCGAAACTCTGAGTTATGATGACCGACACGTAAGCGCACCTTGGGGTTAGACAACCATGGAAATCGATTTGGGACCCCAAAACAGTGAGTAATACTCCACGAAACGGGCCAGAATCGGCCAAAACTATGAGTGTTGATGACCAACACGTAAGCGCACCTTGGGTTTCAACAACTATGGAAATCAATTCGGGACCACAAAACGGCGAGTAATAGTCCACGAAACGGGTCAGAATTGGCCAAAACTATGAGTGTTGACGTCGGACACATAGACGCAACCCAGGGATCGTCAATCGTGGAAATCGCTCTTGGACCACAAATCAGTGAGTAATAGTGCATGAAATGGACCAGAATTGGCCAAATTGTGAGTGCTGATGAACGACACGTAAACGCACCCGGGGTTTGTCAATCATGGAAATCACTTTGGGACCGCAAAACTGAGTAATATTCCAAGAAATGGGCCAGAATCGACAAAAACTGTGAGTCCTGAAGACCAACACGTAAGCACATCTTGGGGTTCGACAACCATAGAAATCGCCGTGGGACCAAAAAACGGTGAGTAATAGTCCAGGAAACAAGACAGAATCGGCCGAAACTGTGAGTGTTGATGACCGACACATAAACGCACCCCAGGGTTCATCAATCATGGAAATCACTCCGGGACCCCAAAATAGTGAGTAATAGTCCAAGAAATGGGACAGAATAGGCCTAAACTATGAGTGTTGATGACCGACACGTAAGCACACCTTGGGGTTCCATAACCATGGAAATCGATTTGGGATCCCAAAACGGTGAGTAATTGTCCATGAAACGGGCCTGAATCGGCCAAAACCGTGAGTGTTGATGACCGAAACAGAAACGCACCCGAGGATCGTTAATCGTGGAAATCACTCTGGATGTCAAAACAGTGAGTAATAGTCCATGAAATGGGCTAGAATCGGCCAAAACTGTGAGTCTTGATGACCGACACGTAAACGCACCGCGGGGTTCCTTAATCGTGGAATTCGCTCCGGGACCCCAAAACAGTGACTAATAGTCCAAGAAACGGGATAGAATCGACCCAAACTATGAGTATTGATGACCGGCACATAAGCGCACCTTGGGGTTGGACAACCAGGGAAATCGATTTGGGACCCCAAAACAGTGAGTAATAGTCCACGAAACGGGCCAGAATCGGCCAAAACTGTGATTGCTAATGACCGACATGTAAGCGCGCCCCGGGGTTCGGCAATTGCGGAAATCACTCCGGGGCCCCAAAACTGAGAAATAGTTCAAGAAACGGACCAGAATCGGCCCAAACCACGATTGTTGATGATAGACGTGTAAGCGCTCCTTGGGGTTTGACAAGCATGGAAATCGCTCCGGTTTCTCAAAACAGTGAGTAATAGGCCACGAAACGGGCCAGAATCGGAAAAATCGCTAGTGTTGATGACCGACACACAAACACACCCCGGGGTTCGTCAATCGTGGATATCACTCCAGGACCCCAAAACAGTACTAATAGTCCAAGAAACGGACCAGAATCTGCCAAAACAACGACTGTTGATGGCCGACACGTAGGCAGTTCAAAAACTATGGAAATCGCTTCGGGTCCCCAAAACGATGAATAATAGTCCACGAAACAGGTCAGAATTTGCCAAAACTGTGAGTGTTGATGACCGACACGTAAGCGCACCTTGGGGTTCCACAACCATGGAAATCGATTTGGCATCCCAAAACGGTGAGTAATTGTCCATGAAACGGGCCAGAATCGGCCAAAACCATGAGTGCTGATCACCGACACGGGAACGCACCCTGGGTTCGTTAATCGTGGAAATCACTTTGGACCCCAAAACAGTGAGTAATAGTCCATGAAATGGGCCAGAATCGGCCAAAATTGTGAGTGTTGATGACCGACACGTAAACACACCCCGGGGTTCTTTAATCGTGAAATTCACTCTAGGACCCCAAAATAGTGAGTAATAGTCCAAGAAACGGGCCAGAATCGGCCGAAACTGTGAGTGTTGATGACTGACACGCAAGCGCACCTTGGGATTAGACAACCATGGAAATCGATTTGGGACCCGAAAACAGTGAGTAATACTCCACAAAACGGGCCAGAATCGACCAGAACTGTGAGTGTTGATGACCGACACGTAAGTGCACCTTGGGTTTCAACAACTATGGAAATCGCTTCGGGACCCCAAAACGGTGAGTAATAGTCCACGAAACGGGTCAGAATTGCCCAAAACTATGAGTGTTGACATCAGACACATAAACGCAACCCGGGGATCGTCAATCATGGAAATCGCTATGGGACCCCAAACCAGTGAGTAATAGTGCACGAAACGGACCAGAATTGGCCAAAATTGTGAGTGTTGTTGACCGACACATAAATGCACCCCAGGGTTCAGCAATCGTGGAAATCACTCCGGGACCCCAAAACTGAGAAGTAGTCCAAGAAACGGGCCAGAATCGGCCCAAACTGCGATTGTTGATGACAGACATGTAAGCACTCCTTAGTGTTTGAGAACCATGGAAATCGCTTCAGGATCCCAAAACAGTGAGTAATAGGCCACGAAACGGGCCAGAATCGACAAAAACTGCGAGTGTTGATGACCAACACGTAAACGCACCCCGGGGTTCGTCAATCATGGAACGGGCTAGAATCGGCCAAAACTGCGACTATTGATGGCCGACACATAAGCAGTTCAAAAACTGTGGAAATTGCTTCGGGACTCGAAAACAGTGAATACTAGAAACAGGTCAGAATTGGCCAAAACTGTGAGTGTTGATGACGGACACATAAACGCAACCCGGGGATCGTCAATCGTGGAAATTGCCCTGGGACACCAAAATGGTGAGTAATAATGCACGAAACCGACAAGAATCGCCCAACATTGTGAGTGTTGATGACCGACACGTAAACGCACCCTGGGGTTCATCAATCGTTGAAATCACTCCGGGACCCCAAAACAGGGTAATAGTCCAAGAAAAGGGCCAGAATTGGCCCAAACTGCGTTTGTTGATGCCGGACACGTAAGCGCACCTTGGGGTTTGACAACCATGGAAATTGCATTTGGACCCCAAAATGGTGAGTGTTGATGACCGACACGTAAATGCACCCCGGGGTTTGTCAATCGTGGAAATCACTTCAGGACCCCAAAACTGAGTAATATTCCAAGAAACGGGCCAGAATCGGCCCTAACTGTGAGTCTTGACGACCAACACGTAAGCACACCTTGGGGTCCGACAACCATAGAAATCGCCGTGGGACCACAAAACGGTGAGTAATAGTCCAGGAAACAAGACAAAATCGGCCAAAACTATGAGTGTTGATGACCGACACATAAACGCACCCCAGGGTTCGTCAATCATGGAAATCACTCCGGGACCCCAAAACAGTGAGTAATAGTCCAAGAAACGGGCCAGAATCGGCCAAAACAATGAGTGTTGATGACCAACACGTAAGCGCACCTTGGGGTTCCATAACCATGGAAATCGATTTGGGATCCCAAAACAGTGAGTAATTGTCCACGAAACGGGCCTAAATCGGCCAAAACCATGAGTGTTAATGACCGACACGGGAACACACCCAGGGGTTCGTTAATTGTGGAAATCACCCTGGACCTCAAAAAAGTGAGTAATAGTCCATGAAATGGGCCAGAATCGACCAAAACTGTGAGTCTTGATGACCGACATGTAAACGCACCCCGGGGTTCCTTAATCGTGGAATTCGCTCCGGGACGCCAAAACAGTGACTAATAGTCCAAGAAACGGGCCAGAATCGGCCCAAACTATGAGTGTTGATGACCGACACTTAAGCGCACCTTGGGGTTGGACAACCATGGAAATCGATTTGGGACCCCAAAATGGTGAGTAATAGTCCACGAAACAGGCCAGAATCGGCCAAAACTGTGATTGTTAATGACTGACACGTAAGCGTGCCCCAGGGTTCGGCAATTGTGGCAATCACTCCGGGGCCCCAAAACTGAGAAATAGTTCAAGAAACGGGCCAGAATCGGCCCAAACTGCGATTGTTGATGACAGACATGTAAGCGCTCCTTGTGGTTTGACAAGCATGGAAATCGCTCCGGTTTCCCAAAACGGTGAGTAATAGGCCACGAAACGGGCCAGAATCGGCAAAAACCGCGAGTGTTGTTGACCGACACATAAACGCACCCCGGGGTTCGTGAATCGTGGATATCACTCCGGGACCCCAAAATAGTGACTAATAGTCTAAGAAACGGGCCAGAATCGGCCAAAACTGCGACTATTGATGGCCGACACGTAGGCGGTTCAAAAACTATGGAAATCACTTCGGGACCCCAAAACGATGAATAATAGTCCACGAAACGGGTCAGAATTGGCCAAAACTGTGAGTATTGATGACCGACACGTAAGCGTACCTTGGGGTTCCACAACCATGGAAATCGATTTGGGATCCCAAAACGGTGAGTAATTGTCCATGAAACGGGCCAGAATCGGCCAAAACCGTGAGTGTTGATCACCAACACGGGAACGCACCCTGGCGTTCGTTAATCGTGGAAATCACTCTGGACCCCCAAACAGTGAGTAGTAGTCCACGAAATGGGCCAGAATCGGCCAAAACTGTGAGTGTTGATGACCGACACGTAAACGCACCCCGTGGTTCTTTAATCGTGAAATTCACTATGGGAGCCCAAAACAGTTAGTAACAAGATCATGATTGGCGCGTGTTGCTGCGCCCGTCTATTTTTCCAGTAGAATGATAGTATTTTTACTAATATATAGACACGTGAAAACTAAATTCCTATTTCTAGTTAAAGAACTTCTGAATCATCTCTTAGTTTCATGTCTGCCAAGATCTGAGTGCTTTTGCTGGATCCGGGACTAATATCTTATTATCTTAAAAGGATGCATATGCGTGGTAGAGATATTATTTCGCATTTTGCACATACCAGTTTGTTCAATCCAAACATGCAGATAGTCTATATTGTTTGTCATGGTTTACAATTTTCACCAGATCGAGAGAGAGAAGAGACCGCAGAAAAAACAAGTGTTCAAGAATGACAAGGTGCCGACCTCATCAGCGCCAAAATATTTAATCTAACCCAGACCTAAAACAATTCAATTACACGAAGAAGTAAATATGAAGATGAGAATGAAAGTAGTAATTTGAAGTACAATCAAATGATCATGGCCACAAATCAACCTAAGACAGTGGTAGTCGTACTGATTTCAAGTTGCAATTGTATTGTACCTATCCCATATGATGTTGTTGGGCTAACTCTCGGCACTTTGGCGAACTAAATAACACACTGAACGATGATACAGGTCGCACCGTTCTGGACAATAACATCACCTAAGTTAACAAAGAATGGATGCCATGGCATGAGATGACATAACACTACACTTGGAGCTAGCTTAACGAAACAGAGGAGCCAATTATTTGTGTTTCATATTCTCAAAGCTACTCATCTGGCCAGATTGATTGTATTCAAACCATGTTGAACTCTTCAACAGTTGGTTAATTATTCGGATAAAATGATTGAATCATTTATATCATGTTAAGTGAGAATTGCACCACATCTACCAGAAAAAAATTGCAACCAAAAAAATATACAGAAAATGCAACCAAATACTCCTTGTTATAATAAACAAATTATTATCATGCAGAAAACTGAACAGACCCAAAAAGGTGATTATACATATTGTTCGCATTATAGGTAGAAGCTAGGAATTAGTGGATCCTAGTTAATGGAGGACGTTGCCAGGAGAATGCCTCAAGCTGGCAAAACATCAATTGCTACTGTCCTAACCCACCACTACCTGCATTCCTCTCGCCTCTTCGTCCACTCCACTACGGACAATTTTGTTACTGCATTTGGTAATGGAACCTAGTACGCAAGGAGACAAAATCATTTAAAGAACAGAAACTCACTGATTTGGAGGCTGAAAAGGGGATGATCTGAAGCAATGAACTTTTGTTTTGATTTTGTACAACTTCGTAACATTGATCTTGGACCAGCAGGAACTCTTTTCCAAAACCAATCTAAGTTTAGAACAAAAGTTGATTAGAAATAAACATACACTCTATCTGTAAATAGATATAAGACATTTTAGATCACTACTTTAGTGATCTAAAACGTCTTATATTTGTTTATAGAGGGGGTACTATCTTATTAACAGATTTGATGTTGACCTCTCCTGGCTTATTACATGATCCTAGTTGAGCTCTTATCTCTTACTGTGGCAATGCTCCCTCATGCATCTTCAGTCCTCCAGATTATTGCCCCTATTCACAACAACAATAATTAACAATACCATGGCATGAATGATACATCTATATTCTGTGCCATAATATCTAAGCAATAGCCATGGCAAATTATACGGTAAAGAATTCCCAAACAATTATATTAGAACCACAGCCTCCAAGAATTTCTCGAGGAAATGAGCAAAAATCAGGATAAAACGTTTGTTCGTGCTAAACAGAAGGATGTGTGTGGCTGTCCACCTGAGAGCACAAAACCTCCTTGTATGTTCCAATTTGTCTCAGGGCAACTTCAAATTTGATCAGCAATTGGAGCAAAGAGGCATTGATGAAGCTCTCACACTTGGGCAGCGGAACTGGTCTGGAACAAGAACTATGTAGAGGAGAGGAATTATGTGGTGGCTTGATGCCGGCGAGGATGTTGTGGCGGCGCACGCAGCTGCTAATAAAAAGAATCCAGTGACAATCTCCAAAATGAAATCAATCGAGGCATCGAGCACAGCTAGCATGAAAACATCACCTGTACGCACAATTTTTTGGGATGGGAGGATATGTAATTGCTTTGTGCATAAATGAAAATCATACATGGACCAAAAAAGAAATACAGGGAACCCTACATGAATAGTGTCAGGGGAGGAAGAATATATAGATGCACCACTTGCCAGCGGAAGGATTGGCACATCAATCGCCCATGAATGCCCGCTTAGAAACCGAAGTTCGATTGCTAGCAGTTTCTAGCATATAAGGCGTCGGCCAAGCCATCATCACGCGCGCGACGCGTCGCCATTTCCACTTTGCAGGAAAATCAATTGACTGCGCTGGTCGGATCGGCTCCCTCGCACGCATCGACTAAACCATGTGTTGCTGGATCAACTCGCGCGCCTTGGCTCCCCGCATCATGTCGACTGTACAATGGAACGACCGAGCATCTCCCTCCCCTCTTCGACTCCCTGAAAAACGAGACCGGATCGACCGAGCAGAGCGACCCAACGATTGGAGTCGACCTCGCTCGGTTAAATGAGCTGTCTCAACCGGCCCAATTAGCCACATTCCTTGGTTTTGTCTTCCAGAGTAGCAGCCCTTTTAGAACAGTCGGGCCATGACGCTAAAGATGTTGGGCTATCACGCTACAGAACGCCATATGAAGTAGATCTGACGGCCAGGATTGTTCAACTCAAGAAAACGGACGGCCACGAAGCCTAATGGTGTGAGAGAGCTCGGATTTGGCTCAGTTTTACTATTCTAAATAGTCCAAGAAACAGGCCAGAATCGGCCGGAACTGTGACTGTTCATGACCGACACGTAAGCGCACCTTGGGATTAGACAACCATGGAAATCGATTTGGGACCCCAAAACAGTGAGTAATACTCCACGAAATGGGCCAGAATCGACCAAAACTGTGAGTGTTGATGACCGACACGTAAGTGCACCTTGGGTTTCAACAACTATGGAAATCGCTTCGGGACCCCAAAACGGTGAGTAATAGTCCACGAAACGGGTAAGAATTGGCCAAAACTGTGAGTGTTGACATCGGACACATAAATGCAACCCGGGGATCGTCAATCGTGGAAATCGTTCTGGGACCCAAAATCAGTGAGTAATAGTGCACGAAACGGACCAGAATTGGCCAAAATTGTGAGTGTTGATGACCGACACATAAATGCACCCCGGGGTTCGACAATCGTGGAAATCACTCCGGGACCCCAAAACTGAGAAGTAGTCCAAGAAACGGGCCAGAATCGGCCCTAACTAAGATTGTTGATGACAGACATGTAAGCGCTCCTTGGTGTTTGACAACCATGGAAATCGCTTCGGGATCCCAAAACGGTGAGTAATAGCCCACGAAACGGGCCAGAATCGACAAAAACCACGAGTGTTGATGACCGACACGTAAATGCACCCCGAGGTTCGTCAATCGTGGAAATCACTCCGGGACCCCAAAACAGTGAGTCATAGTCCAAGAAACAGGCCAGAATCGGCCCAAACTATGAGTGTTGATGACCAACACGTAAGCGTGCCTTGGGGTTCCATAACCATGGAAATCGATTTGGGATCCCAAAACAGTGAGTAATTGTCCATGAAACGGGCCTGAATCGGCCAAAACCGTGAGTGTTGATGACTGACACGGAAACACACCCCGGGGTTCGTTTATCGTGGAAATCACTCTGGACCTCAAAACAGTGAGTAATAGTCCATGAAATGGGCCAGAATCGGCCAAAATTGTGAGTCTTGATGACTGACACGTAAACGCACCCCGGGGTTCCTTGATCGTGGAATTCGCTACGGGACCCCAAAACAGTGACTAATATTCCAAGAAACGGGCCAGAATCGGTCCAAACTATGAGTGTTGATGAGTGACACGGAAGCACACCTTGGGGTTCGACAACCATGGAATCGCTTTGGGACCCCAAAACAGTGACTAATAGTCCACAAAATGGGCCAGAATCGGCCAAAACTGTGATTGTTGATGACCGACACGTAAGCGCACCCTAGGGTTCGACAATCGTTTAAATCACTCTGGGATCCCAAAACTGAGGAATAGTTCAAGAAACGGGCCATAATCGGCCAAAACTACGATTATTGATGACAGACATGTAAGCGCTCCTTGGGGTTTGACAACCATGGAAATCGCTTCCGGATCCCAAAACGGTGAATAATAGGCCACGAAACGGGCCATAATCGGCAAAAACCGCGAGTGTTGATGACCAACACGTAAACGCACCCCAGGGTTGGTCAATCGTGGAAATCTCACCGGGACCCCAAGACAGTGAGTAATTGTCCAAGAAACGGGCCAGAATCGGCCAAAACTGCGACTGTTGATGGCCGACACGTAGGCGGTTCAAAAACTATGGAAATCGCTTCCGGACCCCAAAACATTGAATAATAGTCCACGAAACGGGTCGGAATTGGCCAAAACTATGAGCGTTGATGATGGACACGTAAACGCACCCCGGGGATTGTCAATCATGGAAATCTCCCTGGGACCCCAAAACGGTGAGTTATAGTGGACGAAATGGACCAAAATCGGCCAAAATTGTGAGTGTTGATGACCAACACGTAAACGCACCCCGGGGTTCATCAATCATTGAAATCACTCCGGGACCCCAAAACAGGGTAATAGTCCAACAAACGGGCAAGAATCGGCCCAAACTGCGATTGTTGATGCCGAACATGTAAGCGCACCTTGAGGTTTGACAACCATGGAAGTCGCTTTGGGACCCCAAAACGGTGAGTAATAGTCCACGAAACGGGCCAGAATCGACAAAAACCGCGAGTGTTGCAGACCGACACGTAAACGCACCCCGTGGTTCATCAGTCGTGGAAATCACTTCGGGACCCCAAAACTGAGTAATATTCCAAGAAACGGGCCAGAATCGGCCCAAACTTTGTGTCTTGACGACCAACCATAGAAATCGCTGTGGGACCACAAAACGGTGAGTAATAGTCTAGGAAACAAGACAGAATCGGCCAAAACTATGAGTGTTGATGATCGACACATAAACGCACCCCAGGGTTCGTCAATCATGGAAATTACTCTGGGACCCCAAAAAAATGAGTAATAGTCGAAGAAACGGGCGAGAATTGGCCCAAACTATGAGTGTTGATGACCAACACGTAAGCGCATCTTGGGGTTCCATAACCATGGAAATTGATTTGGGACCTGAAAACAAGGAGTTATAGTGCACAAAATGGGCCAAAATCGGCCAAAACTATGAGTCTTGATGACCGACACGTAAACGCACCCCGGGGTTCCTTAATCATGAAATTCGCTCTGGGACCCCAAAACAGTGACTAATAGTCCAAGAAACGGGCCAGAATCGGCCAAAACTATTTGTGTTGATGACCGACACGAAAGCGCACCTTAGGGTTGGACAACCATGGAAATCGATTTGGGACCCCAAAACGGTGAGTAATAGACCACGAAACGGGCCATAATTGGCCAAAATTGTGATTGCTGACGACCGACACGTAAGCGCACCCCGGGGTTCGGCAATTCTGGAAATCACTCCGGGGCCCCAAAACCGGAAATAGTTCAGGAAACGGGCGAGAATCGGCCCAAACTATGATTGTTGATGATAGACATGTAAGCGCTCCTTGGGGTTGGACAAGCATGGGAATCGCTTCGGGATCCCAAAACGGTGAGTAATAGGCCACGAACTGCAAAAAACCGCGAGTGTTGATGACCGACACATAAACGCACCCCGGGGTTCTTCAATCGTGGATATTACTCCAGGACCCCAAAACAGTGACTAATAGTCCAAGAAACGGGCCAGAATCGGCCAAAACTATGACTGTGGATGGCCGACACATAGGCGGATCAAAAACTATGAAAATTGCTTCAGGACCCCAAAACAATGAATAATAGTCCACAAAATGGGCCAGAATTGGTCAAAACTGTGAGTGTTGATCACCGACACGTAAGCACACCTTGGGGTTCCACAACCATGGAAATCGATTTGGGATCCCAAAACGGTGAGTAATTGTCCATGAAACGGGCCAGAATCGGCCAAAACCGTGAGTGTTGATCACCGACACGGGAACACACCCTGGGGTTCGTAACTCGTGGAAATCACTCTGGACCCCAAAACAGTGAGTAATAGTCCACGAAATGAGCCAGAATCGGCCAAAACCATGAGTGTTGATGACCGACATGTAAGCGCACCTTGGGGTTAGACAACCATGGAAATCGATTTGGGACCCCAAAATGATGAGTAATACTCCACGAAATGGGATAGAATCAACCAAAACTGTGAGTGTTGATGACCAACACGTAAGCGCACCGTGGGTTCCAACAACTATGGAAATCAATTCAGGACCCCAAAATGGTGAGTAATAGTCCATGAAACGGGTCATAATTGGCCAAAACTGTGAGTGTTAACGTCAGACACATAGACGGAACCCAGGGATCGTCAATAGTGGAAATTGCTCTGGGACCCCAAATCAGTGAGTAATAGTGCATGAAACGGACCAGAATTGGCCAAAATTGTGATTTTTGATGACCGACACGTAAACGCACCCCGGGGTTCGCCAATCGTGGAAATCACTTCGGAACCCCAATACTGAGTAATATTCCAAGAAATGGGCCAGAATCGACCCAAACTGTGAGTCTTTTCGACCAACACGTAAGCACATCTTGGGGTTAGACAACCATAGAAATCGACGTGGGACCGCAAAACGGTGAGTAGTAGTCCAGGAAACAAGACAGAATCGGCAAAAACTGTGAGTGTGGATGACCGACACATAAACGCACCCAGGGTTCGTCAATCATGGAAATCACTCCGAGGCCCCAAAACAGTTAGTAATAGTCCAAGAAACGGGCCAGAATCGGCCCAAACTATGAGTGTTGATGACCGACACGTAAGCGCACCTTGGGGTTCCATAACCATGGAAATCAATTTGGGATCCCAAAATGGTGAGTAATTGTCCACGAAACGGGCCTGAATCGGCCAAAACCGTGACTGTTGATGACCGACGAAAACGCACCCGGGGTTCGTTAATCATGGAAATCACTCTAGACGTCAAAACAATGAGTAATAGTCCACGAAATGGTCCAGAATCGGCCAAAACTGTAAG